>NC_084740.1:17105526-17118026 GCF_033978785.1 Entelurus aequoreus | reverse complement strand
TAAAAGTTGATTTAAGTTGTTTAAGTTGTGATGTGTATTTTGAGCTTGTCATCCTCGTCCAGACAGAAGGATGACACGGCAGTGCGGCTGGATCAAAAGAGACGTCGGAGACGCTTCGCAGAACAAAATGTTGCTCTATTACAAGCGAGCGTCATTAAATAGGTCTGCAGTACCCAGAGGAGCCTAGGTTAAAAAAATTAAGGACTCCTAACTTGGAGAAGCTAAACCAGCTGTGGGTGTGTGCTAGGTCAGGAGAGCACATCCTGACCATAAAAGGAGATGTTCGTGGGTAAGTTTCTGGAAAACAACTGCTTTAAGTCATAACTCAAATGTTGGCGTTGAGCTAGACAGGTAGTCTTTTCTCAAGGATAGGGCTACCACTTTGGCATTCCAAAGTCCCAATTAGGGCCTCTTTCCTATGAGAAGTGATCCAATCCACCTGCGAATATCAAACTAATGGGCCCTTATGTATTTATGTGCTCAAATTGAAATACCACTCTTTACTTAAACTTGGTGGTTTGCTTTCTCCATATGTAGAACATAATATGAGTTAATTAATTCACTTCAGTTGCAAGCAAACATTTGAGTTACAAAAAGAATCCCCGCCGTTAGTTGGCGTAGCAAATAAATACACAATAAAACCTGTAAGATTTGACCAAAACAGCGATCTTACTCGCTAGCACTAGCTTAAAACTATAGAGGTCAACATAACTTTGTTTTCCAACCACGGGAATTGATATTCACTGACTAAAAGAAACGAATCATCCAAAAAATGGCCGAGCGCGTCAAGGAATTCCAGTGTATCGCTGCTAGTTTGCACCATACTGAAGCAGATTGAGTATTACGCCGACCAAGAATGTTAAAATAATATCTAAACGGCGGACATTTATCCATGAAAATATGTAAAAGCTGCTGATGGTGTGTTTGATGGAGAAGCAGCTGGAAGGAGATACCATTGAATTCCACTCTCCAGTGTAAATGCTGCGAATTATTACATAACTTCATAAATCTCAATTGTATTTTTTTTGTACATTTACTTTTTAAAATTATTTTTTTCTTTTTAAAAGGCATGTTACATGTTGAAACTGTGCTGTGTTTTAAGTCAGGAGCCTTGTAAGTTGAAGTACTAAAAATAGTGCTGTTGAACAATTAGGTTTTTTGTTTTTTTCAAAATCACACTTACATATTTAAATCATCTTAAAAAATAAATTTGGACACAAATACAATTTCATTGTCAGTTATACTCGAACTTGCATGATTAATTTGCTCAAAACACTATTATCTTAAGTCCCCGCAGCAAGTCTCCCTTGCACTATATGCATTGACCTGATCACTGACCGTATAACAACCCTCAGCCTCTTAGGTAACCATCCGCGCGCGGTTAAAGGAGCATGTACGGTCAAAATAAATAGTGTGATTAATCTGCGTACATACACGATTGACATATTTTTATGTGATTAATCGTATGCGTTAACGAGATAACTTTGACAGCCCTAAAAAAAAAAAAATCATAACAAGTGGAATAAATGAGTTAACACAGGGGTGTCAAAGTCAAATGGACGGAGGGCCAAATAAAAAATTTAGCTACAAGCCGAGGGCCGGACTGTTCGAATGTTCATTGAAACATTTTTAAATGACGCATATAGTCTAGTGAACCTAATTGAACCTACTGAAAACCTAACAAATATATTCCAATATGATCAGATAAATAAAGCAATATTTTCTTATGGCTCTGTCAGTAATCTTTAATTTTCAACAGACACAAAAGACAAATTTCCTTTATATAAAAATCCCCATAACATGAACATTAAATGAAAGAAACCGGTATTCAAGGCACCATCAGTAGCCTATATTTTCTATTTTAGCAAAAGTGGGCTAAATTTACTTCAAAGAAAAAAACAATAATAGCAATTTTCTATCATCCACTCAACTGAAATATTTTTAAAATATAATTAAATTGAAATACAATAAAATAAAGTGCAAAAATCTATAAATCAAAAACAACACTTTGTTTAAGGAGAAGTAACATGCAGTGAAAACAAATATTAAACTTTAACTTTTAAACTTGAATTGAGTAAAAACTCTAAATATGTGATTGCACAGTAATGTTCACATTAAACCCCCCTCCTCCCTCCGTGGGAGGGAGGCGAGTTGGGTGCCCGAAACCCCCCGCTGGTTTCGGCCCGCCCCTTGGCGCGCGTGGCACGGCGGGCTCCGCGACCCGACGGCTGGCCCTCGTGGCTTGACGGCGGGCGCGTCCCGACGGGCCGCGCGTAGGGGTCAAACGCAGAAGTCTCAGGGCCTCGTGGTGAGGGGGTGGCCTGCGGGTTTCGGCCCGCTTGACCCCCCCGCTCCGCTTGGCGCGCGCGGCACATGACGGGTTCCGCCACCGACGCTCGGGCTGCAGCCCGACGGTGGTGCGGGCCCGGCGGTGACGCGCGGTTTGGGGAAACAAAGCAGAAGTCTCAGGGCCTCGGGGCCGGGTTTCGGCCCGCCCCCTTGGCGCGCGTGGCACGGCGGGCTCCGCGACTGACGGCCGGGCTGCAGCCCTTCGGCCGGCAGGCGCGTCCCGGCGGGCCGCTCGCCCCCTTTCGGAACCTTGGACCGGCATCCGCTTGGTGCGTGTAAAAGATCTGCGGTCTAAAAAAAAAAAAAAAAAAAAAAAAAAAAAAAGATCTGCGGTCTGCGGGCCGGTTCTAATAATAAATCAAGATCATCCCAAGGGCCGTAAAAACCTTCTCGCGGGCCGGATATGGCCCGCGGGCCTTGACTCTGACATATGTGAGTTAACAGGTGTAATGTAACAAAAACAAGTTGAATTTTTTTTTTTTTTTTAATCTGTGAAAAGTTTGTACATCTCTGTTCCAAACCCTATAACATGCTTCTCACAGTTATGAAAAACGTTTGGAACTCAGTTTTACACGTTATAAAACAATTACACGTAGATATTATAGAACATTACTGCGTTGTAACGTGCAGTTAAACAGCACGTCTCGGCGGGCATAAGAATTGACTTGTGAGACAGCGCCCTCTGCTGGATTAATTGCGCTAACACCTTTACCACCCCTGCAAACATTTGCATTTTAAAATTAAATGATAGTCCTATTATCTTTTTTTTGTTGTTGTTGTTGTTGAGGAAAATTAAAATACGGGATGTATAAAGGAAACAATTTAAACAGAAAGGTGCTGGAAAGAAAAGTTTTGTGTTAAAATTGTTTCCCATGAAAAATGGGAGGGTTAATCTAGTGCCATCAAACAGCTTTGTATTAAAATTATAATAAAATTATAATATATATATATATATATATATATATATATATATATATGTGTGGGAAAAAATCACAAGACTATTTCATCTCTACAGGCCTGTTTCATGAGGGGTTTTCCTCAAACCTCAGGAGATTGAGGAAAACCCCTCATGAAACAGACCTGTAGAGATGAAATAGTCTTGTGATTTTTTCCCACACATACATATTACGCTCTACCACGGTATCGAGCACTATTTTTTGGATAATCTAATTAAGATATATATATATATATATATATATATATATATATATATATATATATATATATATATATATATATATATATATATATATATGGACACATGAGGAGTTATGTACTTAACAAAAAAAGGTGAAATAACTGAAAACATGTTTTATATTCTAGTTTCTTCAAAATAGCCACCCTTTGCTCTGATTACTGCTTTGCACACTCTTGGCATTCTCTCCATGAGCTTCAAGAGGTAGTCACCTGAAAGGATTTTCACTTCACAGGTGTGCTTGAAGCTCATCAGAGCAAAGGGTGGCTATTTCAAAAGGAACTAGAATATAAAACATGTTTTCAGTTATTTCACATTTTTTTTGTTAAGTACATAACTCCACATGTGTTCATTCATAATTTTGATGTGACAATCTACAATGTAAATAGTCATGAAAATAAAGAAAACACATTGAATGAGAAGGTGTGTCCAAACTTTTGGCCTGTACTGTATATATGATTCATAGCACAAAAAGGGGGAAGACATTTAAATTTGAGTAAATACAATACACAGCCTTTAAGATATTTTCTCTTTTGACACAAATAATAATAATAATAATAAAGGCCGTTCTACCCACTACGCCATGCCATGTTTTCCCATTTACCGTAATATTTCGCAAAAAAACACTACACATTTTACAGTATAATTCTGGTTATTGAGTTGCTAGTTTTTTACTGTTAAAAAAATACAGATTTGTTCTTAACCGTGTACGTAAACAAGATATATAATAATCAAATGCATAGGCAAATTCATATAACATTCAGTGTTACAAGCGGCCCTCTGAGGGCAGCCATAACTACAATGTGGCCCTCAATGAAAATGAGTTTTTTCAAGGTATTTAAAACACCAGTCTGTATGATGAGTGCGGTTCTACACCACTGCAAACTACAACCAAAATAATAATAAACATTGCAAAAATAATTATCAACATTAGTCCTCTCCAAGGTTTCTCATAGTCATTCACATCGACGTCCCTTATGTGGGCTCTGTACCGAGGATGTCGTTGTGGCTTGTGCAGCCCTTTGAGACTTTTGTGATTTAGGGCTATATAAATAAACATTGATTGAGTGATTGATTAAGCTTACATTATATAAACCAAAAACAGACACCTTGAAGTGAAACACTTCTCTATAGTATTGAAAAAAAAGGACTCACAAGTTGACATTCACATACTGTATGTTTATTGAATTAAAAATCACAGTGTGGTCCATTTGAAAAAAATCCAAAACAATAATCTAGTATCATTTTAAAGGCATCACATAGTATATCACATTTTGCTAGAGTGTAGGTACATTTATTTTTTTTAAATGTAAGAAACCAGCGAACAGCTTGTTTGGAAGAAGGCAAAGCTGGCTGCAAAGCGGCAATAACACGAGGCTACATTCATTTGTATCACAGCGATGACCAAATATTTACTCTTACCAAATAACTTCAGCTATAATAGCTTGAACAAAAGGTGATGGAAAAAAAGGCTACGGCTGCCAGCACCATTAATTCACTTGACGACATTCAGTAGGACATACTCCAGTCTATGCAATATATTAGGACTCCGGTGGAGAATAATACACATAGGTGTGTCGTTTCGGTGAGGTAAATCTTTGGTTTTTGTGCTGATTGCGTCTGGAAGAAGACGCCTACATGTCACATGTGTGCATGTGTGTGTGTGTCTGTGTGTGCAGGGGGCAGGAGTCTGGCAGCCCCATGGACAGGGTGAGGGTGCCAGTGGGGGCAGAGGGAGACAAAACAGATGCATGTTAAATAATCCTCTCTCACCTCGCTTCTCGGCGTGTGTCTCAGCATCCACACAAACTCTAGCACCGCCATGAAGATGGCCACCAGCAGGCCGCACACCAGCACCACAAAGATGCCGCCAATGTTCTCCATGCCCAGACCTGCGGGTAGAGTGGAACATAAGCAAGTAGTACATACATTTTTTTTTTAATTTTTTTTTTTAAGTTGAACCCCCCAAAAAGTTATATTGGTATAAAAAGAGACTTCACATGTTTTAACGCCGTGTTTTTCAACCACTATGCCGCGGCACACTAGTGTACCGTGAGATATTGTCTGGTGTGCCGTGGGAAATTATGTAATTTCACCTAATTGGGTTAAAAATATTTTTTGTAATTATAATCCGCAAATGTGCCATTGTTGAGTGTCTGTACTGTCTAGAGCTCGGCAAAGTAACCGTGTAATACTCTTCCATACCAGTAGGTGGCAGCAGGTAGCTAATTGCTTTGCAGATGGCGGGAACGACGACAATGGTTTGCAGGTAAAAAGGTGTCTAATACTTAAACCAAAAATAAACAAAAGGAGAGTGCCGCTAAGAAAAGGCATTGAAGCTTAGGTAAGGCTATGCAGAACTAAAACTGAACTGGCTGCAAAGTAAACAAAAACAGAATGCTGGACGACAGCAAAGACTTACAGCCTGTGGAGCAGACAGCGTCCACAAAGTACATCCGTAAATGACAATGACAATCAACAACAAAATAGGAGCGTAAGACAAGAACTAAAACACTACACACAGGAAAACAGCAAAAAACTCCAAATAAGTCACAGCGTGATGTGACAGGTGGTGACAGTACACCTACTTTGAGACAAGAGTGATGCATGCTTGGTTATGGTTTGGATTCATATCCAACAATTGCGAGAATAAAAAGTCGTTCTCGCAATTGTTGGATATGAATTCAAACCATAATGTCGGCTGTTGGGTTCCATTTTTTAATGTTTTCTGCTGGTGGTGTGCCTCAGAATTTTTTCAATGAAAAAAATGTGCCTCGGCTCAGAAAAGGTTGAAAAACACTGTTTTAACAAAAGTCTCCGATAAAAGTGACTCGGGACTTCCTCTCTACAGTCTTTTTTTACTTATGACATTTTATTCCATTTTATCACAGCGGTTTGAGTAACAATGTACATTTTATGTTAGTACCGTATTTTTCAGTGTACAAGTCGCTCCGGAGTATAAGTCGCACCGGCCGAAAAGGCATAATAAAGGAGGAAAAAACATATATAAGTCGCACTGGAGTATAAGTCGCATTTTTTGGGGACATTTATTTTGATAAAACCCAACACCAAAATAAATAAAGAATAGTGAACAACGGGCTGAATAAGTGTACGTTATATGACGCATAAATAACCAACTGAGAACGTGCCTGGTATGTTAACGTAACATATTATGGTAAGAGTCATTCAAATAACTATAACATATAGAACATGCTATACGTTTACCAAACAATCTGTCACTCCTAATCGCTAAATCCCATGAAATCTTATACGTCTAGTCCAGAGGTCGGCAACCTAAAATGTTGAAAGAGCCATATTGGAGCAAAAATACAAAAACAAATCTGTCTGGAGCCGCAACAAATTAGAAGCCATATTACATACAGATAGTGTGTCATGAGATATACATTGAATTGAGATGACTTAAAGGAAACTAAATGAGCTCAAATATAGCTACAAATGAGGCATAATGATGCAATATGTACATATCGCTAGCCTAAATAGCATGTTAGCATCGATTAGCTTGCAGTCATGCAGTGACCAAATATGTCTGATTAGCACTCCACACAAGTCAATAACCTCAACAAAACTCACCTTTGTGTATTCACGCACAACGTTAAAAGTCGGGTGGACAAAATGAGACAGAAAATGAAGTGGCATAAAACACGTCCTAGAAAGTCGGAGAAAGTTATACATGGAAACAAACTAAAGGTGAGTTCAAGGACCGCCAAAATTAGTAGGACAAAACGGTGCTCGCCAAATACTCGAATCAGTGAAGCATGTTTAATACAAACAGTGGGCTTTATAACAATTAGGGAGGTTTGTGTCATGTTTGTCCTCATACAGAAACCATATTAAAACCAAAAAAATGTTTTTTTTTCCCCTCATCTTTTTCCATTTTTCATACATTTTTGAAAAAGCTTCAGAGAGCCACTAGGGCGGCGCTAAAGAGCCACATGCGGCTCTAGAGCCGCGGGTTGCCGACCCCTGGTCTAGTCTCTTACGTGAATGAGCTAAATAATATTATATGATATTTTACGGTAATGTGTTAATAATTTCACACATAAGTCGCTCCTGAGTATAAGTCGCACCCCCGGCCGGCCAAACTATGAAAAAACTGCGACTTATAGTCCGAAAAATACAGTAATGCACATTATGCACTCATCTGTCATCCAAAAACAGACGTGAAGCTCCTCCTCTCCACAAGCAGAAAAGGCATTCGCTCCAATGATGCCGTCTCACGGCGATTGAAGATAGAATACTATTTTCTTGTCCGTGGAATTATTTAACATGGCTTTTGACCTGATATTTCCATATTTGTACCCTTCTCTTTCTGCATTTCTGCTCGCTTGTGGCTCATCAGTAACTGGACATTACACATTTCCCCAAACTACGGAACGGGCCGAGGGTCAAAAAAAGAGTCAACACACATGCACATTAGTCACACGGTAAAAAAAATGATCATCATTAAAATAACTTATAGTAATCGCGTTATTATCGCGGGACATTTTTGGGTAGCAGGTTATAATTTGCTTTGTGCATGTTTTTAGCTGTTTGCAAATGCACCAAATCATTGAATTTCAATATTTTTGATTCCATAAATAAAGGGTTTAAATGTTCTCTATACCCGACAATATGTATATTTCTAACTGATCTTTTTTTGTAACATTGTTAGTGAATGAAGTGTACTTTTGTAGTTGTTTCCCCATATTTCTACAGTTTTTTTGCTTTATCCATCATTGAAATATTTGCCACTTTATGTTTTACATTTTTTATATGAGATTTCCAGTTAAATTTAATCGTACAACACTTAAAACCTTTAGCATATCCATATGTGGAATTAAATGATGGAAGGGACTAAGCAAAGAAATGAAACCAAGCACCAATATGATTCAGTTTAAGAGACTGTTCAAACTACAAGTGTTCACAAAGTACACAGAATAAGAATTATGATGAACATCTTGAACCTTTTTTTTATATATAGAGATTATTTATGTATTAAATATTTGTTTACTTACTATGATGTATTATTTATTTATTATTTATTCACTGTTCTGTTACAGAGGACAAGGAAATGGGATACAATTGCTATGGTATGAAAAGGGGTAGGATTAAATAATTCTTCCTACTCCTTTTCGGACGCGCTGTAATGAAACAACTGGAAATGTGTGATGCACGACATTGTATCGTATGCATGTTCCACATAAACTGAATTGAACTGAAAACTGAATTATTACACCCAAAAATGTGTTTTCCTTTACTCTGTCAATGTATTTGTGTTTGACTTTCTCTGCTATTGTTACCAAAAAAACATTATTTTAATTTTACTCAGGTTTAAAGATAGTCTGCTTTTGTCAAACTATCTTTTTTATTTGTTCATTTCTTCTGTTATTTGTATCTGCTTCTGTGTGTTCTCTCCTGAACAAAAGACAGACGTGTCATCTGCAAAAAACAAACAAATTCTAAGTCCTTTGTAACTTTACAAATGTTGTTTGTATAAAGATTGAACAATTATGGTCCTAGCACTGATCCCTGGGGTACACCATAATATATATTTAGCGCTGTAGATGTATGTTCGCCTAGCATGCGGCTCTTTAGTGCCGCCCCTAGTGGCTCCCTGGACACTTTTTAAAAAGGATTGAAAATGGAAAAAGATGGTGGAAAAATAATTTTTTTGTTTTAGTGCGTTTTTTGTTTGAGGACAAACATGACACAAACATTCCCAATTGTTAGAACTACCACTGTTTAATATGTTTGTGTGTATGCTTCACTGATGACACTGTTTGGTGAACATCGTTTTGTCCTACTCATTTCGGCAGTTCTTGAACCCACCATAGTGTGGACAGTGACGCAACAGTTTGTTTACATGTAAAATCTTCCACTCCTCTGTCTCATTTTGTCCACCAAACGTTTTATGCTGTGCATGAATGCACAAAGGTGTGCTTTGTTGATGTTATTGACTTGTTGGAGTGCTAGAAAGGCATATTTGGTCACTGCATGACTGCAAGCTAATCAATGCTAACATGCTATTTAAGCTAGTTGTATGTACATATTGCATCATTATGCCTCGATTTGTAGGTATATTTGAGATGATTTGATATCCTTTATTTATGTCCTCTGTGTATTTAATTTATATTTGCATGTCTCATGACACATTATCTCTATGTAATATTGGCTGCATTTCAGACAGTTGTGTGCCATGTTGTTCCAGACCACAGCAAATATTACCTAGCTTGCCAAAGATTGTAATACATCTATTAAAAGAAGACAGCCTGCAGTTTCCTTTAACTTGGACACACACATCTATACCTTTGGCCATTAGAAGCCAATAATTTCCAGGCGTTATCTCACCTTCTGAGTAGCCTCTGATTTACTAATGCTTTCTAATGTTGTAAAAATGTGTAGAATAAATATTACATTTCAACATTTCTGTCAACGAAGATTTGCTTCAGCCTGTGACACATGGTAATTTTGATAGTAGGCTATTATAGCTAATATAGACACTTACAACATAGGTTGCCTTCATTTTTTGCGGCTCCAGACGGATTAGTTTGATGTATTTTTGGTCCAATACGGCTCTTTCAACGTTTTGCGTTGCCGACCCCTGGTCTAGCTTCACATATTGCTTCTTGTTGGTGAAGTAGCTTCTTACTCAGTTCAAGACCAACCCTCTGATGCCATGCAGTTTTCATTTGTTGATTAAGATACTGTGATTATTTGTGTCAAATGCTTTTGTCAGAACCATGAACACTGCAACACTGTTAATAATCTATGGCAATAGTAATTTCCTCTGTTATTTCGATGAATGCCATCGTTGTTGGAATGTTAGCTCTGTATCCGTATCTGTTGACCGTGAGCATTCTACTTTTATTCATGAATTTGTCCAATCCGTTAAATAATTTTTCAATGATTTTAGAAAATTGGGGAAGTAATGAAACAGGTTTATACTAAAGTTGTCCCGATACCATTATTTTGGTACCGGTACCAAAATTATTTCGATACTTTTCGGTACTTTTCTAAATAAAAGGGACCACAAATAATTGCATTATTGGCTGTATTTCAACAAAAAAATATTTTGGTACATTAAAAATATGTTACTTATTGCACGTTTGTCCTTAAATAAAATAGTGAACATACTAGACAACTTGTCTTTTAGTAGTAAGTAAACAAACAAAGGCTCCTAATTTAGCTGCTGACATATGCAGTAACATATTGTGTCATTTATCTACATATTATTTTGTCAACATTATTAAGGACAAGTGGTAGAAAATGAATTATTAATCTACTTGTTAATTTACTGTTAATATCTGCTTACTTTCTCTTTTAACATGTTCTATCTACACTTCTGTTAAAATGTAATCACTTATTCTTCTGTTGTTTGGGATTATTTACATTACTCTCAAATTTGGGTATCAATCCGATACCAAGTAATTACAGAATCATACATTGGTCATATTTAAAGTCCTCATGTGTCCAAAGACATATTTCCTGAGTTTATAAACATAATATAAATAAAACAAAAACAAAAGAAGATGTTGTGATGCCAAAAAATATTGACGTAATCATATTAGGATCGACTAGATAAGCTCCTGTACTTGGTATCATTACAGTGGATGTTAGGTGTAGATCCACCAATGGCGTTTGTTGACATTTTGATCAGACCTGTACTTTTCAGAGGCGGTATAGTACCAAATATGATTAATTAGTATCGCGGTACTATACTAATACCGGCATACCGTACAACCCTACTCTATACTGTGGTTTGTAAACTGGTGTTTGTCTACAGAGTTATAAATTGGTACAAATTTTGCTTGCGAACTTACATGTTTCAAATGATAGTAGGAAGTGGTATCGAGTGTAAGCAGAGCGTTGAATGAAGCATAGACAGGTGGGAGCACAGGTGGGAAATTTAAAGAGGGTTTGAGCGATGATTGGCAGAAAATGTGATGGGGAAGACAGCCAAGGCAAAACAACATGAACAGACGAGGACATGAGAGGGACGAGAAGATGAACTAAAAGACGAACCTTTGGCCCTGTGGTCCTCTTCCTTTGGACACTTTCCGCCATCCCACCACTTCCTCTTGAGAATTTCTAAGCGATTGTCCTCCTGCAGCTTAAGGATGGCCAGGTCAAACTCGTCACGATACACCGAACCTGCGCAAAAGAAAGTAAACTGCAATTTAGAGAGCGAGAAGAAAGGACAGTTTGGAGCTGACACAAAGCAGAAAGTTGACAGGAACACATTTAAAAAAATGTTTGCGATGTTTGCGCTCACTGAAAATGACTGCGGTAGATGGTAGAAAATGGATGGATGGGGCCGTTTTTTCCTCAAAGAGCCAATCAAAAGACTGTATGGTTTATAGTTTTTTTAACTGTTTTTTTGTAAATCAGAGAAACAATCACTAGTATCAGTTATGAGATACGACATGGATCAGAAAAATGTATTCTATTCAAATATTACTTTATTGGTGGGAATACCGGCTATACAAATTTTTTCATTCATTGATTTTTTTTTCTGTGTTTTCACTGTAAACAAAATCTATAAGGCGGTGCCATATTTCCATGCTTTGACAGTGACAGCAGCAGTTTGAATTTTCCTTCAACTGAAAAAATTTGCGGAATTTTAACAATAATAATAGGAATGAAAATGCATTAATGTATATAAAAAGTATAGGTAAATACAATAAAAATGTATGACATGATAAAAATGTGAGTACAAAATTTGTACTAATCTATCTGGAGTTTACACAAATAAACTACTACATAACAGAATTGCAAACCTGAAAAGTTAATAAAAAAATTAAAAAAAAGATTAAATACATACAATTTAAAAAAACAACCTCTCTAACTTTCTCTCCTTACTTTTGCCGCGGGTGTCAACATATTTAGGTGCGCAACCAGCTGACATGCTTCTGACAGTCGATTTAGATGCACAATTTTTTTCTTTTTTTTTTTCTCT
>NC_084740.1:16563026-16788026 GCF_033978785.1 Entelurus aequoreus | reverse complement strand
CTGCCTTGATAAGAACAGACATTTATCAGACGGCGGCTCGTGGGTGGGGGAGCAATTACATTTCTGAGGTGAATTAGTATGCTGCTCGAGAAGTGTCTGACAATTTGATTAAATCAAAGTCACAGTGGAGAGCGCTCGTGAAGGAGATGGTGAACTTTTCAGAGTTGCTGTCATTAGCTCCAAAAGAAGCTATTAGAACAATCAGACACAGCGCTCCCCTGCATCTGGCAACTTTACAAAAAACTTCTGATTACAAGAGGCGCTTTAAAGATTGATTTTTCAGTACGGAAAATGTGGCGTGGTTGTGTGGAGGACAGGAAGTGTATGTAAACTCATACAGACAGAAGCCTTTGGATAGTGGGACTCACGGGTCGCGATAGTGCCAAGGAGAAGCCGGAGCTTGAAAACTCTATTCTGTTGTTTAATTCCCTTGTTTGGGAACACTTTGGCTACCTGGTGAAATATGTCAAAGAAAAGGGACAAGACACAATTATTTGAAAATAAACTATACAACTAAAAACTAACTACAAACCCCGTTTCCATATGAGTTGGGAAATTGTGTTAGATGTAAATATAAACGGAATACAATGATTTGCAAAACATTTTCAACCCATATTCAGTTGAATATGCTACAAAGACAACATATTTGATGTTCAAACTAATAAACATTTGTTTTTTTGCAAATAATCATTCACTTTAGAATTTGATGCCAGCAACACGTGACAAAGAAGTTGGGAAAGGTGGCAATAAATACTGATAAAGTTGAGGAATGCTCATCAAACACTTATTTGGAACATCCCACAGGTGAACAGGCAAATTGGGAACAGGTGGGTGCCATGATTGGGTATAAAAGTAGATTCCATGAAATGCTCAGTCACCACTTTGTCAACAAATGCGTGAGCAAATTGTCCAACAGTTTAAGAACAACATTTCTCAACCAGCTATTGCAAGGAATTTAGGGATTTCACCATCTACGGTCCGTAATATCATCAAAGGGGTCAGAGAATCTGGAGAGATCACTGCACGTAAGCAGCTAAGCCCGTGACCTTCGATCCCTCAGGCTGTACTGCATCAACAAGCAACATCAGTGTGTAAAGGATATCACCACATAGGCTCAGAAACACTTCAGAAACCCACTGTCAGTAACTACAGTTGGTCGCTACATCTGTAAACGCAAGTTAAAACTCTCCTATGCAAGGCGAAAACCGTTTATCAACAACACCCAGAAACGCTGTCGGCTTCGCTGGGCCTGAGCTCATCTAAGATGGACTGATGCAAAGTGGAAAAGTGTTCTGTGGTCTGACGAGTCCACATTTCAAATAGTTTTTGGAAACTGTGGACGTCGTGTCCTCCGGACAAAAGAGGAAAAGAACTATCCGGATTGTTATAGGCGCAAAGTTAAAAAGCCAGCATCTGTGATGGTATGGGGGTGTATTAGTGCCCAAGACATGGGTAACTTACACATCTGTGAAGGCGCCATTAATGCTGAAAGGTACATACAGGTTTTGGAGCAACATATGTTGCCATCCAAGCAACGTTACCATGGACGCCCCTGCTTATTTCAGCAAGACAATTCCAAGCCACATGTTACATCAACGTGGCTTCATAGTAAAAGAGTGCGGGTACTAGACTGGCCTGCCTGTAGTCCAGACCTGTCTCCCATTGAAAATGTGTGGCGCATTATGAAGCCTAAAATACCACAACGGAGACTGTTGAACAACTTAAGCTGTACATCAAGCAAGAATGGGAACGAATTCCACCTGAGAAGCTTAAAAAATGTGTCTCCTCAGTTCCCAAACGTTTTCTGAGTGTTGTTAAAAGGAAAGGCCATGTAACACACTGGTGAACATGCCCTTTCCCAACTACTTTGGCACGTGTTGCAGCCATGAAATTCTAAGTTAATTATTATTTGCCAAAAAAAAAAAAGTTAATGAGTTTGAACATCAAATATCTTGTCTTTGTAGTGCATTCAATTGAATATGGGTTGAAAAGGATTTGCAAATCATTGTATTCCGTTCATATTTACATCTAACACAATTTCCCAACTCATATGGAAACAGGGTTTGTATAAACTACTTGCGCAAACTCCAGGTTGCATATAGTGACTGTCTCAGAATCCTGCTCGGAAAGCCCAGGGGTAGTAGTGCCAGCAAGCTTTTTTGTGATTTTGGGATAATCACCTTCCACGCCACCTCAAGAAAACTGATGTTTAAGTTTATATGTAGACTGCATGGGTCCGAGAATGATCTGATTATACGGATAACCAATCCTAGGTGTAGTTCTGTCAGGTACCAATCGTACATATGGAAACACTCGTATCTGTGCCTTTTATAGAATGTGTAGACACATTTTTAATATATATATATATATATATATATATATATATATATATATATATATATATATATATATATATATATATATATATATATCATTTTTTTATTTTATTTTTTATTTTTTATTGCTGCTTGTATTTATTTATTAGATGCCTTTTACTGAATATGTAAAAGCACAGTTTTTAATATTATTTGATAATGCCTTTTATACTTTATTTTGTTTGTTTTATGTACTGTATGTGATTGTATGTCTACTTGGACGTTGGAGTCTGCAATAAAGTTTGATTGATTATAAATAAATAATTGCATTGCATAATCAAAATGATCGGATAACTATCTGTTAGCAGTTAGGGTATGTTTGATTTGAAAACATATTTTTTATTTATTTTTTCACACAAAGTCTAAGCAGTTTTAATGTTTTGTACCAGAAACGAACCCAAACCAAGTTTATGAGGAAACTGTACTCTCCTGCTGATAATATATTGTAGTTTAATTCACAGTGAGTTCGGGAATTTTCTAACAAAGTATTTAGGTTTGTGTTTTGTATGTGCTTGAAGTTAAGCACATTCTCTTATTTGTATTATCCCATCCAGTCATCATGGAATCATGGAACACGGATATTTACTAACACTTGTAAATGTCATTGAAACAATGAAGATTAACACGTCATATCTGGAAAGGCCGTGCCAATCCACTAAAGGCCTGGATTACGATAGGTTTGCGTGCACTGAATTGCCTGATAGCACATGCAAAGCTGATGTACTAAACGTGTGCAAAGTGGATAGTGTCTGTTAAGGGAGCAGAATAAGGCGTGCAATCCGTTTTGCACCTCTGTCTTCATTAATAGGCAAAATATATGCTAAGCATCAAAAGGCCTAAAATATTTGGAGGAGAATAGATGCACAATTATTTGTTTTTGGGGGGAATTGAGGGGATTATTTTGATGCGTTAAAGAGTCTTATGGCCTGAGGGAAGAAGCTGTTACAGAACCTGGAGGTTCTTTATCAATCATCCATCCATTTTCTACTGCTTGTCCCTTTTGGGGTCGCGGGGGGTGCTGGAGCTTATCTCAGCTGCATTCGGGCGGAAGGCGGGGTACACCCTGGACAAGTCGCCACCTCATCTCAGGGCCAACACAGATAGACAACATTCACACTCACATTCACACACTAAGGGCCAATTTAGTGTTGCCAATCAACCTATCCCCAGGTGCATGTCTTTGGAGGTGGGAGGAAGCCGAAGTACCCGGAGGGAACCCACGCAGTCACGGGGAGAACATGCAAACTCCACACAGAAAGATCCCGAGCCCGGGATTGAATTCAGGACTACTCAGGACCTTTGTATTGTGAGGCACATGCACTAACCCCTGTGCCATCGTGCTGCCTCTTTATCAATCAATCAAAGGTTATTTATATAGCCCTTAAAGGCCTACTGAAACCCACTACTACCGACCACGCAGTCTGATAGTTTATATATCAATGATGAAATCTTAACATTGCAACACATGCCAATACGGCCGGGTTAACTTATAAAGTGCAATTAAGTGCAATTTTAAATTTCCCGGGTAATATCCGGCTGAAAACGTTTCGGTATGATGACGTTTGCGCGTGACGTCACAGATTGTGCGGAAGTATTGGGACACCATTGTGTCCCAATACAAACAGCGTCTGTTTTCATCGCAAAATTCCACAGTATTCTGGACATCTGTGTTGGTGAATCTTTTGCAATTTGTTTAATGAACAATGGAGACAGCAAAGAAGAAAGATGTAGGTGGGATCGGTGTATTAGCGGCTGGCTACAGCAACACAACCAGGAGGACTTTGAGTTGGATAGCAGACGCGCTATCCGACGCTAGCCGCCGACCGCACCGATGATGAAGTCCTACGTTGCGCCGTCAATCGCTGGAACGCAGGTGAGCACGGGTGGTGATGAGCAGATGAGGGCTGGCGTAGGTGGAGAGCTAATATTTTTAGCATAGCTCTGTCGAGGTCCCGTAGCTAAGTTAGCTTCAATGGCGTCGTTAGCAACAGCATAGCTAGGCTTCGCCAGGCGGGATAGCATTAACCGTGTGGTTACAGGTCCAGTGTTTAGTTCGGTGTCTCCTGATAGTAGAAGTAATAGTAGTATTGTTGATCTTCGGTCTATCTTTCCAGTCAGGGGCTTATTTCTTCTGTTTCTATCTGCAGTTAAGCACGATGTTATCACGTTAGCTTTGTAGCTAAAGTGTTTCTTCGATGTATTGTCGTGGAGATAAAAGTCACTGTGAATGTCCATTTCGCGTCCTCGACTCTCATTTTCAAGAGGATATAGTATCCGAGGTGGTTTAAAATACAAATCTGTGATCCACAATAGGAAAAGGAGAAAGTGTGGAATCCAATGAGCCCTTGTACCTAAGTTACGGTCAGAGCGAAAAAAGATACATCCTGCCATCCTGCACTGCACTCTAATCCTTCACTGTCACTTTCCTCATCCACAAATCTTTCATCCTCAAATTAATGGGGTAATCGTCACTTTCTCGGTCCGAATCACTCTCGTTGCTGGTGGGAATGATTGTAAACAATGTGCAGATGTGAGGCGCTCCACAACCTGTGACGTCACGCTACTTCCGGTACAGGCAAGGCTGTTTTATCAGCGACCAAAAGTTGTGAACTTTATCGTCGATGTTCTCTACTAAATCCTTTCAGCAAAAATATGGCAATATCGCGAAATGATCAAGTATGACACATAGAATGGATCTGCTATCCCCGTTTAAATAAGAACATTTCATTTCAGTAGGGCTCCAAAAACATGCACCTGGGGATAGGTTGATTGGCAACACTAAATTGGCCCTAGTGTGTGAATGTGAGTGTGAATGTTGTCTGTCTATCTGTGTTGGCCCTGCGATGAGGTGGCGACTTGTCCAGGGTGTACCCCGCCTTCCGCCCGATTGTAGCTGAGATAGGCTCCAGCGCCCCCCGCGACCCTGAAGGGAATAAGCGGTAGAAAATGGATGGATGGATGGCATTTCAGTAGGCCTTTAATCACAAGTGTCTCAAAGGGCTGCACAAGCCACAACCACATCCTTGGCTCAGATCCCACATCAGGGCAAGAAAAAACTCAACCCAATGGGATACAATGAGAAACTTTGGGGTCCATGGGAGAATACGTGCAAGGCCAGATTTGACAGGGACACACCCATATTTAAGGCTTGCTCCACCCATAGCGCACATCTGGGATAAAGGCGCGCACTGACAGACGAGTTGAAGGGGAGAATGCTGCGCAGCCATGGAGCAAAAACAATTCTAAAAGACGCAGAAATGCACAGAAGCGACATTTGACGCATTATTCTGCGCAATTCTAAAGCCCTTCCTAAAATGTCTTAAAAACAAATTCTCAAGGGTTCTTAAGCCAGTGCATGAAAGGAATGGAAGATGGTTAAAAGAGCAAGCCTTTGGTGAGGTTGCACACTGTAGCCAGCCGACCCGGCTGGAGGTCTGTGCAGCTGTTCTCTGACTGAATGAGATTACATTCACAGCGCTAACACCACTGACCTAAAGCACTCTGAATGCTAAACCCAACACAGAGCCAAACCTTTGTCCAGTGAGGGTCTGGATGTAGGATGTACTTGGTAGGGCAGGCAGGACGTCTCGCATGACAAAGGATGATCCTAAAAAGGAGCCCGGCGTCTTTAATAATCATCATCAGAGCCTGGCAAACATGTCCGCACGCTGCTTTGATGATATCTTTTGTACTCACTTGAGAGATGGGGATGCTGACTTTCTACCACCCTTGTCTCTGTGACGTCTCTTGACATCCACAAAGGGAGATAATGGGAGTAATTGATACACTAAAGAGATGGTTGGGGGCATAAGGAAATATCTTATCTACATGGACAAATGGACGTATCATTTTTTTTTCAAACAATTTTGAAAAGGTCTCACTGAGTATTGGAAGTGTGTTTTGTTTTGTTGTATATTTGATGGCCGTGGGATGGGTGATGAGCCAAGGAGACGCCAAGTGGAATCGTCGAACAAAAAGCTGTATTTTGTTTCAGCGAGCCTCGGACTAAAGCTGCAGCTCTAGAAAAAGTGCCAAATGTCTTCATGAACATGAACAAACAAGGATGGGGCGAGGGTCACCACTTTGTGAACAAATGCTTGAGCAAATTGTCCAACTGTTTAAAGGCCTACTGAAACCCACTACTACAGACCACGCAGTCTGATAGTTTATATATCAATGATGAAATCTTAACATTGCAACACATGCCAATACGGCCGGGTTAACTTATAAAGTGCAATTTTAAATTTCCCGCTAAACTTCCGGTTGAAAACGTCTATGTATGACGACGTATGTGCGTGACGTCATGGAGTGAACGGAAGTATTGGCACACCATTGTGTCCCAATACAAACAGCTCTGTTTTCATCGAAAAATTCCACAGTATTCTGGACATCTGTGTTGGTGAATCTTTTGCAATTTGTTTAATGAACAATGAAGACAGCAAAGAAGAAAGCTGTAGGTGGGATCGGTGTATTAGCGGCTGGCTGCAGCAACACAACCAGGAGGACTTTGAGATGGATAGCAGACGCGCTACCGTGAGTACAGCTTTGGCTTCCAAACATTTGATCGCTTGCCCGTACGTGCGTGGCGCTATGTGCATGTCACGTACGTAACTTTGGGGAAATATATGTTTCTTGCCGACTGATGGCGGCCGGGGTGTCGTCGAAAGCTACAACGCCCGCCACCGCACCGCTGTCCTCACCTTGACTTCCTCCATCTCCGGGCCGCCGACCGCATCAGTGATCGGGTGAAGTCCTTCGTCGCGCCGTCGATCGCTGGAACGCAGGTGAGCACGGGTCGTGATGAGCAGATGAGAGCTGGCGTAGGTGCAGAGCTAATGTTTTTAGCATAGCTCTGTCGAGGTCCCGTAGCTAAGTTAGCTTCAATGGCATCGTTAGCAACAGCATTGTTAAGCTTCGCCAGGCTTGAAAGCATTAACCGTGTATTTACATGTCCATGGTTTAATAGTATTGTTGATTTTTTGTCTATCCTTCCAGTCAGGGGTTTATTTATTTTGTTTCTATCTGCATTTAAGCCCGATGCTATCACGTTAGCTCCATAGCTAAAGTGTTTCGCCGATGTATTGTCGTGGAGATAAAAGTCACTGTGAATGTCCATTTCGCGTTCTCGACTCTCATTTTCAAGAGGATATAGTATCCGAGGTGGTTTAAAATACAAATCCGTGATCCACAATAGAAAAAGGAGAACGTGTGGAATCCAATGAGCCCTTGTACCTAAGTTACGATCAGAGCGAAAAAAGATACGTCTTGCACTGCACTCTAGTCCTTCACTCTAACGTTCCTCATCCACAAATCTTTCATCCTCGCTAAAATTAATGGGGTAATCGTCGCTTTCTCTGTCCGAATCTCTCTCGCTGCTGGTGTAAACAATGCGGAAATGTGAGGAGCCCTTCAGCCTGCGACGTCACGCTACTTCCGGTACAGGCAAGGCTTTTTTTATCAGCAACCAAAAGTTGCGAACTTTATCGTTGATGTTCTCTACTAAATTATTTTAGCAAAAATAGGGCAATATCGCGAAATTATCAAGTATGACACATAGAATGGATCTGATATCCCTGTTTAAATAAAAAAAAATCATTTCAGTAGGCCTTTAAGAATAACATTTCTCAACAAGCTATTGCAAGGAATTTAGGGCTCAACTACGATGGACTGATGCAAAGTGTAAAAGTGTTCTGTCGTCTGACGAGTCCACCTTTCAAATTGTTTTTGGAAACTGTGGATGTTGTGTCCTCCGTACCAAAGAGGAAAATAACCATCTGTTATAGGCATAAAGTTGAAAAGCCAGCATCTGTGATGGTATGGGGGTGTATTAGTGCCTAAGGCATAGGTAACTTACACATCTGTGAAGGCACCATTAATGCTGAAAGGTACATACAGGTTTTGGAGCAACATATGTTGCCATCCAAGCAACTTCATCAATGACAATGCCAAACCACATTCTGCATGTGTTACAACTGCGTGGCTTCGTAGTAAAAGAGTGTGTGTACTAGACTGGCCTGCCTGTAGTCCAGACCTGTCTCCCATTGAAAATGTTTGGCGCATTATGAAGCCTAAAATACCACAACAGAGACCACAGACTGTTGAACAACTTAAACTGTACATCAAGCAAGAATGGGAAATAATTCCACCTGAAAAGCTTAAAAAATTGGTCTCCTCAGTTCCCAAACGTTTGCTGAGTGTTGTTAAAAGGAAAGGCCATGTAACACAGTGGTAAAAATGCCCCTGTGACAACTTTTTTGCAATGTGTTGCTGCCATTAAATTCTAAGTTAATGATTATTATTTTTTAAATAATAGTTTCTCAGTTGGAACATTAAATATCTTGTCTTTGCAGTCTATTCAATTGAATAGAAGTTGAAAGGGATTTGCAAATAATTGTATTCTGTTTTTATTTACAAATTACCCAACGTGCCAATTTCACCGGTTTTGGGTTTTGTACAAAACCAAACTTTGAGCACCTCTTCTCACAAAAGAAGCAAACAAGTGAATGAGAAGATAGATTTTTCTCACATTTGGTGCTCATAAACAGGCCCTTACTACATATTTTATTGTTAAACATCATTATTTATAACATATATTAATATTTGTTTCACCCTTTCAGCAGGAGGCACTTCTATACCAAATATAACCGTCATATTTTTCTTTTGAAAAAAATTGCCCACTTCAGCCATCTTTTCTTTAACAGCTTTACACTTAAATGCGTTATCTGAGTCATTTTCTCCATTGTCGTTATTTTCTTTATAACGTCAGGCCACAGATTCCGGGTAAGAGGTTTGAGTTATAAGAACATCATTTAATGGCTTTTCTAGAAGCTGTAAAAAGAGCCTTAGCAAAATAACGATCCTCTGTTCGTACCACTGACACGACTACGATCCAAATAACATTTGCCAAACAGCGTCTGCATACTATAAAATGGTGTGTACAAATCGGGGCGTGTTGCGTCTGATTTAGTAAGACTGCATGTACAATTGATAACAAGTGCAAAAGTTGTGCAGACTGCCCTATTTGAATAAGGTTTTTGTGCATACTCTACTACGCGCCATGGCTGTCACCATGGAAACACCAATTTCCCTCCACATTGATGTTATCATATCGCTGTGACATTTTGCTATGTTTTTAAAAATGCAGCAGACAACTATAGCATGTCTCACTTTTTCTTGGCATTTTAGAATCAGTTCTGCAGTGCGAACAGAACCCACTTTTTTTTTAGCTCGCTGAAAGTGCTGGATTGTTCCAGTTGCATGGAAATGCATATTGCAAGTACACGTTTTATTTAATAATTTCTCCTATATGAATAAATGGACGCTAATAAAAAACAAAGAAACACCAGCAGACAGCAAAACAAATCCCCTCAAACCACCCGGCAGCTATGACATTATAAAATGATATTGCTAAATACACAATTTCCAATAGTCTTATTTCTGACAGTCAAAACGTCTGTTTTTGCCACATGATCGCCTCCTTTTTCAAAGCCATTTGTGCGTAACTGTGCCAGTTTGCACGACATGCTAAATATAAACGCAGCACAGCGGCCGCAGAACAGGGTCCGTCTTGATAAATCACAATGTTAGTGCTAAATTATTCTATTTGCATTTCCTCCTCACAGTATAGTAGCTGTTCAATCTGCATATATTCTGCATATACATGAAAAGAGACACGCTAAATGGTTTGCACACTCTACATTGCGCTATTGAAGTGAATCAATTAACTCATATCATGTTCTACATATGGTGAATGTTTATAATCAACTTGGAGAAAGCAAACCACCAGGTTTAAGTGAATAATGGCTGAGCCCATAATAAATTAAGTAGCCTTAGTTGGACATTCGCATGTGGACTGGGTCAACTCTCTCACGAAAAGAGGCAATAAATTCAGAATCTCGGAATGCAAACGTGATAGCTCTATCCTGGAGGAGAGACTCCGTGTTTATCTCCACGTCAACATTTAAGTTACAACATATAGAGGTTGTTTCCCGGTCACGTACACACAAACACTTCTTTACATTGTCAGGTTGTACTCTCCTGAATTAACACACACTCAGACAGAGAAAGAAGGAGTATAAGACTGTGGTTCGGTTTCTCCAAGTTAGGAGTGCCTCACTTTTTGACTTGACCCCCTCCTGTATAGTGACGCCCGCTTGTAATAAAGCAACTTTTGGTTCAGTAAAGCGTCTCCGACGTCTCTTTTGATCCAGCCGTACTGCCGTGTCATCCTTCTGTCCGGACGAGGATGACAAGACCAGAAATACACATCACTATCTACTTTGCTCGTTTAAGAGACACAACCCTCTGCACACAAGCTTAGTAGGTCAGCTTTGGGTGTGTTACCAAGTTTGCACATGTTTTTAATACACGCAAACCTTTAGTAGATCAGACCCTCAGGGTCCTATATACAGTAAGTACATAGTCACACATGTCATTGGAATAATATATCCCAGCACTTTGGACATCATTTAATGTACTTTTTCCCAATATCAATTTTAATATGGCAGAGGTATTGATAATATTTTACATTATCATAGGTGTAATGAAAAAAATGAACACGTTTTCCAATTAAACACCCTCCAAAGTGGTCTGCTAGAGAAGGTTAACTGTGTTTCACATACAGGTATATCGTACCATTCGTGCACTGGATTATAAGGCGCACCAACGATGAATGGTCTATCTTTTATCTTGTTTCATATATAAGGCGCACCGGATTATAGGGCGCATTAAAGGAATCATATTATTATTGTTTTTTTTCTAAACGTAAAGCACTTCCTTGTGGTCTACATAACATGTGATGGTGGTTCTTTGGTCAAAATGTTGCATTGATGATGTTTTACAGATCATCTTCAAGTCGCTTTCTGACGTCACTTCAGGATGTGCCGTTTTGTGGGCGGTCTTATTTACGTGGCTCATCTTCCACATTGTCTTCTCCCCGTCATCTTTGTTGTAGCGGTGTAGCGTGCAAGGACGGGAGTGGAAGAAGTGTCAAAAAATGGAGCTAACTGTTTTAATAACATTCAGACTTTACTTCATTCAATATCGGAGCAGCATCTTCTCATCCGGAAACAACAACACCCGTGAAAAAAACGTCCAACCGGAACTCTCTAATAACTAAAGTTCCTTGGGTGAATAATTTAAACTCACTACACCGGTATGTTTTAGCGCTTTCATGGCGAGTTTACTGACAGATATAAGTAAGAACTTTAAACTACTTTATATTAGAAATGGCAACAGCGGAGGATGAATGTCCCATAACAAGAAGATAGAGAAAAAGAAGAAGCTTATCAACTACAAAGGCGCACGCACAAATTGTCAGGATTTATGCAGATCCCAAATACAGATCAGCAGGTAGAAGGTAAGAAAAGTTGCTTTTGCATAATATTGTGAAACAAAACGCCAGATAATAGGTCTTGCCTTATACACACACCATAATAATACTCCTATGTTGAAGCACAGTACAATCCTTCAAGCGGTGTGGCTTCATAGCTTACCAAAGTCGTACTAAAACATTTTGATAGATTTTTGAGCGGCGTGTATAATGTTCTATAATTTCAATGGAACATATAAAATGTTGGTGTTGTTCACTTGAGTCATATTGCCACCATAGTGCAGTCTACACGTATCTCTTATGTTTGACTGCCATCTACTGGTCACACTTATCATTACACCAAGTACCAAACAAAATTGCTTCGAGGTCGGTAAGCAAAACCACAATTATCCCTTACTTTAGGCCAGCGTTTCTCAAATTGTGGGGCGCGCCCCACTGGTGGGGAATAGAGACATGACAGCTGGGGCGCGAGGAACGGGAGGAAATTTCACTTTGATTTTGTTCTATTTTTTATTATTATATTCTTTGATTATTTTTTTTTACTATGCTTTCATTTTCTATACACACTGGGAATCACTTTGTGATTCTGTCTGTGAAATCCGCTATATAGATACATGTAAATTACTTATTTTTCCTGTATGCTTTACATTTCTAGGTAGGAGCGAAAGTTTGACAGACAGCAACAGTAACTAATGGGGGCGGGGCTAAGCGGAAGCTTTGTGAATGGCGAGTCACTGTGCGAGGATTTGCTGTTTTGCAAATACATAAAAAATAGAGCCACTGCTGATGAGCTGTTCAAGATAATGGACAGTTTCCTCAAAGAACACGACCTTAAATGGGAAAACTGTGTGGGCTTTTGCTCTGATGGCGCGCATGGCAAAGTCAAGAAACGGGCTGCAGGCTCTAATAAAGAGGGTTGCGCCAAATGCGCATTGGACACAATGTGTCATTCACCGGGAAACACTCGCGTCAAGGCAGCTCAGCCCCGAACTCAATGAGGTTTTAACAGTGGCAGTGTCAAGCCTGCAGCCCCGATTTGAAAAGCTGTGCAGTGCAAAACAGGCTCATTGCAGCCACTAATGCTGGAGTACTGTAAAACTCATGTTCACTTGCCCTGTCCTCCTTTTTTTGGCAAAGATTGCAAAGTGGCACTGTTATTTTCATTTATTATTGAACTTGATGCAAGTTATTTGATGTATTATTGAACTTGATGCAAGTTATAACACTTGTATTTGATTTATTATTGAACTTGATGCAAGTTATAACACTTTTTTTGATTTATTATTGAACTTGATGCAAGTTATTTGATTTATTATTGAACTTGATGCAAGTTATAACACTTTTATTTGATTTATTATTGAACTTGATGCAAGTTATAACACTTTTTTTTATTTATTATTGAACTTGATGCAAGTTATAACACTTTTTTTGATTTATTATTGAACTTGATGCAAGTTATAACACTTTTGTTTTATTTATTATTGAATTGATGCAAGTTATAACACTTTTGTTTTATTTATTATTGAATTGATGCAAGTTATTTTATTTGATATTGAACTTGATGCAAGTTATACCACAGCTGCATAGTTATTTTATTTATTATTGAACTTGATTTTATTTTATGTTATTGAGTTTGAATGTATAAAACTTGATATTACTTGATGTTCGATAAATTTGAAAATGTTAAGCTTGGCATTAGTGTTCTGTTGGGGCGATGGGGGCAGGTGGGGCTTGAAAACTCCCCCTTTTCCAAAGTGGGGGGTGACAAAAAAAGTTTGAGAACCACTGCTTTAGGCGCACCGGGTTATAAGGCGCACTGTCAAATTTTGAGGGGGAAAAAAAGATTTTAAGTGAGCCTTATAGTCTGGAAAATACACATTTTCACTTCCTTATAATGGTGAATATAAACCAAAATTGTAAAATATCTGAACAGATCACTATTGTTTAAACAACATTGCCATGATCCCACATGGCAGTTCTGACTTTGTTCTTTATTTTCCTGTGTTTGGTATCATTTCATGTCCTGGTACTGGTAGTTTTGGTAGTATTTCCCGTTTGGTCTTTGTGGTTTGCACCACCTTTACTTTGTGTCCCTTGTCCTGCCCTGTTCTGCATTGTTATTTAGATGTATTTAGTTCCACTTTGTTCCCTCCTTTCAGTACAGTTTTAGTTCAGTGTCAGTTTATTTCGAACATGCATACGATACAATGTAATTCATCACATATTTCCAGTTGTTTCATTACGGCACGTCCGAAAAGGAGTAGGAAGAAGCTGAGCTTATTTAATCCTACCCCTTTTCGTACCATAGCAATTGTATCCTATTTTCTTGTTCTCTGTAACAGAACAGTGACCAAATAAAAAATAAACAAATAATATACCGTAGTAAGCAAACAAATATAACATTTATAAATTATCTTTGTCTCAATAAAAAAATAAGGGTTTAATTATTCATCATAATTCTTGTTCTGTGTACTTTGTGAACACTTGTAGTTTGAACAGTCTCTTAAACTGAATCATATTGGTGCTTTGTTTGATTTCTTTGGTTAATCCATTCCATCATTTAATTGCACATACTGATATGCTAAAGCAGGGGTCACCAACCTTTTTGAAAGCAAGAGCTACTTCTTGGGTAGTGATTAATGCGAAGGGCTACCAGTTTGATACACACTTAAATAAATTGCCAGAAATAGCCAATTTGCTCAATTTACCTTTAACTCTATGTTATTATTAATAATTAAAGATATTTACACTTAATTGAACGGTTTAAAAGAGGAGAAAACACGAAAAAAAAATGACAATTAAATTTTGAAACATAGTTTATCTTCAATTTCGACTCTTTAAAATTCAAAATTCAACCGAAAAAAAGAAAAGAAAAACTAGTTAATTCGAATCTTTTTATGGAACATCATTAGTAATTTTTCCTGATTAAGATTAATTTTAGAATTTTGATGACATGTTTTAAATAGGTTAAAATCCAATCTACACTTTGTTAGAATATATAACAAATTGGACCAAGCTATATTTCTAACAAAGACAAATCATTATTTCTTCTAGATTTTCCACAACAAAAATTTTAAAAGAAATTCAAAAGACTTTGAAATAAGATTTAAATTTGATTCTACAGATTTTCTAGATTTGCCAGAATAATTTTTTTGAATTTTAATCATAATAAGTTTGAAGTAATATTTCACAAATATTCTTTGCCGAAAAAACAGAAGCTAAAATGAAGAATTCAATTAAAATGTATTTATTATTCTTTACAATAAAAAAAATAAATTTACTTGTACATTGATTTTAATTGTCAGGAAAGAAGAGGAAGGAATTTAAAAGGTAAAAAGGTATATGTGTTTAAAAATCCTAAAATCATTTTTAAGGTTGTATTTTTTCTCTAAAATTGTCTTTCTGAAAGTTATAAGAAGCAAAGTAAAAAAAAATTATGAATTTATTTAAACAAGTGAAGACCAAGTCTTTAGAATATTTTCTTGGATTTTCAAATTCTTTTTGAGTTTTGTCTCTCTTAGAATTAAAAATGTCGGGCAAAGCGAGACCAGCTTGCTAGTAAATAAATACAATTTAAAAAATAGAGGCAGCTCATTGGTAAGTGCTGCTATTTGAGCTATTTTTAGAACAGGCCAGCGGGCTACTCATCTGGTCCTTACGGGCTACCTGGTGCCCGCGGGCACCGCGTTGGTGACCCCTGTGCTAAAGGTTTTAAGTGTTGTACGTGCATACAAATGTTTAGTGCTGGTTCATTATCTTCTGTATGCCAAAGTGTTCTGTTGCTTTTTGAGTTCTATTACTGTTCTATTACTGTTCTTCTGCCTGGTACTTAGTAAAATGACCTCCTCCGTGCAGTTTGACTAACTTCTCTGCATCCTGTAATCCTGCCAACATTGTCACACACATTTGTCCGTCAAATTTGTTTTTTTGGTAAAATTTTTTTTATATATATATATTTTTTCTCTTACTTGTGCTATTTCATCTACGATATCTTTATTTTCCTATTTTTATGTGTATTTGTTCCCTCTAAAAAAAAAATCTTAGAAAAATGATTGGTTCTGAATTCACCAATTTCTGGAAGTAAACCTTTTGGCTCAATAGCCAGGTCTCACAATACCGATGACGACAACAAGAAGGTGGGGGTTACATATGCCACGAGAATCGAGACATCCCACTGCGGGCTCCCACTGCTCTTTGGCCCGTGGATGTCAGGGTTGCTATGGTGACGGAATGACCGCTGATGGCAGCCTCAATGCTTGATTGAGGGGACTCTGAGAAAAGAGCGAATGACAAAACAGGAACAAAAAAAAAAAACTCAACTCCGCCAAGTCCGTAATGCGTCAACTTGACGTCATTTTCAATCTCCAAATCGATTCTTTCATTGTCTTGCAGCAATAACGAGGTGCATATTAATAACATTGAGGCCATATGCTACTGCCAAACATCCTTGCTCCAACTATCACCTTTATTGATGCCATCAAGGCTCTTAGAGTCTATTAAGTCTCCAATCAAGTGTAGCGTCTGCATTTTAAATGTGTCCAAAGTGTTAATAGTGTTCTGAAAGGTTAATTATGAGCATGTGCTGCAGAGGAGGACGCAAGGACCGTATTGTTCTGTTGGAGGCAACAATTAGTGCTCGCTAATGGCGTCATAAAATGTTCTTCGCGAACACAATGAGCTTGATGGCTTTGAATATCATAGCTGTTTGTTGTTTTTACACACAACATCGGGAAGAGGATGGGAAAAATAATGAATACACGTCAATGGATATATCATCATGGCTGCATTAATATCGCAACAAACAATTTAGATCCACCAGCCGGGAAGTGTTTATTTTTTGTTACTTGGATGTTTTTTTCAAGTGGCTCAACATTGATTGACACAAATATATGTTGCAACGAGTGTTGTCTCGATACCAATATGTTGGTAACGGTACCGGCACCAACATGTATTTTGATACTTTTCTAAATAAAGGGGACCACGAAAAATGGCATTATTGGCTTTATTTTAACACAAAATCTTAGGGTACATTAAACATATGTTTATTATTGCAAGTTTGTCCTTAAATAAAATAGTGAACATACTAAACAACTTGTCTTTTAGTAGTAAGTAAACAAACAAAGACTCCTAATTAGTCTGCTGACATATGCAGTAACATATTGTGTCATTTATCATTCTATTATTTTGTCAACATTATTAAGGACAAGTGGTAGAACATTAATTATTAATCTACTTGTTCATGTACTGTTAATATCTGCTTACATTCTCTTTTAACATGTTCTATCTACACTTCTGTTAAAATGTAATAATCACTTATTTTTCTGTTGTTTGATACTTTATAAAAGTGTTGAATGATACCACAAATTTAGGTAACGATCCGATACTAGGTAGTTACAGGATCATACATTGGTCATATTCAAAGTCTTGATGCTAAAAAATTTCGAATAGATACACTATTATACTTGGTATCATTACAGTGGATGTCAGGTGTAGATCCACACTTGGCGTTTGTTTACATTGTGACGCCGGTGAGCTACGGTGTGTAGTGAAGCATGTTTAGCTATTCCTCCTCCTGCAGGGATGATACTTGTAAGAAACCTACTTTATTAGTTGCCATGGAGGCGAATATTAGTGATTTAGAAGTAACTTAAACACTGCACAATGCAGCTGGATTTTAGCTGCTAGCTAGCTAGCCATGTCTTAAAGGCCTACTGAAATTATTTTTTTTTATTTAAACGGGGATAGCAGATCCATTCTATGTGTCGTACTTGATCATTTTGCGATATTGCCATATTTTTGCTGAAAGGATTTAGTATTGAACAACGACGATAAAGTTCGCAACTTTTGGTCTCTGATAAAAAAAAGCCTTGCCCCTACCGGAAGTAGCGTGACATAGTCAGTTGTTCACTTCCTCATATTTCCCTATTGTTTTTAACGCAGGTAGAGCGATTCGGACCGAGAAAGCGACGATTACCCCATTAATTTGAGCGAGGCTGAAAGATTTGTGGATGAGGAACATTAGAGTGACGGACTAGAATGCAGTGAAAGACATATCTTTTTTTGCTCTGACCGTAACTTAGGTACAAGCTGGCTCACTAGATTCCACACTCTCTCCTTTTTCTATTGTGGATCACGGATTTGTATTTTAAACCACCTCGGATACTATATACTCTTGAAAATGAGAGTGGAGAACGCGAAATGGACATTCACAGTGACTTTTATCTCCACGACAATACATCGGCGAAGCTCTTTAGCTACTGAGCTAATGTGATAGCATCTGGCTCAAATGCAGATAGAAACAAAATAAATAAATCCCTGACTGGAAGGATAGACAGAAGATCAACAATACTATTAAACCATGGACATGCAACTACACGGTTAATAATTCTCAGCCTGGCAAAGCTTAACAATGCTGTTGCTAACGACGATGAAGCTAACTTAGCAACTTAGCAACCGGACCTCACAGAGCTATGATAAAAACATTAGCGCTCCACCTACGCCAGCCAGCCCTCATCTGCTCATCAACACCCGTGCTCACCTGCGTTCCAGCGATTGACGGTGCGACGAAGGACTTCACCCGATCACAGATGCGGTTGGCGGCTAGCATCGGCTAGCGCGTCTGCTATCCAAGTAAGTCCTCCTTGTTGTGTTGCTACAGCCAGCCGCTAATACACCGATCCCACCTACAACTTTCTTCTTTGCAATCTCCATTGTTCATTAAACAAGTTGCAAAAGATTCACCAACACAGATGTCCAGAATACTGTGGAATTATGAGATGAAAACAGAGCTTTTTGTATTGGCCTCAATGGGGGAGCCATACCTCTGTTTTACTGGCTACGCCACGCGCATATGTCATATCCAAAGGAGTTTTCAACCGGAAGTTTAGTGGGAAATTTAAAATTGCACACTATAAGTTAACCCGGCCGTATTGGCATGTGTTGCAATGTTAAGATTTCATCATTGATATATAAACTATCAGACTGCGTGGTCGGTAGTAGTGGATTTCAGTAGGCCTTTCAAGCACCTCTTCCTGAGGGTGTTTCGGTGTTATAACTTCACCTTTATCTTTACTTTTTTGACCAAAATGAGTCCATTCTCCCTTTTCTGTCTAGATAATGTGTCTGCTTGTAAGTACTCTGTGTGTGTGCGCTGCCGAACATGCTCCTCTGCTCGTAAAACCAACAACGTCATGACGTGACGACGAGCAGGGTGCGGGGGGTTTTGGACTGGTACTTTTTAGAGGCGGTATAGTACCGAATATAATTCATTATTATCGCAGTACTACACCAATACCGGTATACCGTACAACCCTAGTTGCAACACAACCCAAGAACCTGTTTATGTTCATCAAATGTGATAAGAATCTATCATCTCCCTTGATCAGCCTGTGCTCCATGCGCTGAGCAACGCAATTTCTGGGAGGCTCCGTTTTGCATGAATAAGCGCATTTAAAAATGTCAATTAATGAATGACAGGGCACTTCTTATTATATTTTACTACACACAGATTTCTAGCTTATTTCTGCTCCGTCACTAATAAAAATATATTGGCACCTTTTTCCTGGTGTTAGTGCCGGGTTGGGAACAGTTGAACTGGGACTGAATCTTGTCTGGTTAAGTATCAGGAAGGTATGCAGATGCACACTATATTGCCAAAAGTATTTGGCCACTTGCCTTGACTCACATATGAACTTGAAGTGCCATCCCATTCCTAACCCATAGGGTTCAATATGATGTCGGTCCACCTTTTGCAGCTATTACAGCTTCAACTCTTCTGGGAAGGCTGTCCACAAGGTTGTGGAGTGTGTTTGCAGGAATTTCCGACCATTCTTCCAAAAGCACATTGGTTAGGTCACACACTGATGTTGGTGGAGAAGGCCTGGCTCTCAGTCTCCGTTCTAATTCATCCCAAAAGTGTTCTATCGGTTTCAGGTCAGGACTCTGTGCAGGCCAGTCAAGTTCATCCACACCAGACTCTGTCATCCATGTCTTTATGAACCTTGCTTTGTGCACTTGTGCACAGTCATGTTGGAAGAGGAAGGGACCCGCTCCAAACTGTTCCCACAAGGTTGGGAGCATGGAATTGTCCAAAATGTTTTGGTATCCTGGAGCATTCAAAGTTCCTTTCACTGGAACTAAGGGGCCAAGCCCAACTCCTGAAAAATAACCCCACACCATAATTCCTCCTCCACCAAATTTCACACTCGGCACAATGCAGTCCGAAATGTAGCGTTTTCCTGGCAACCTCCAAACCCAGACTCGTCCATCAGATTGCCAGATGGAAAAGCGTGATTCATCAATCTAGAGAATGCATCTCCACTGCTCTAGAGTCCAGTGGCGGCACCACTGCATCCCACGCTTTGCATTGGACTTGGTGATGCATGGCTTAGATGCAGCTGTCGGCCATGGAAATCCATTCCATGAAGCCCTCTGCGTACTGTGGGAAGGTCACAGGAAGTTTGGAGCTCTGTAGCAACTGAAAAATTCATCTTTGCACTATGCGCTTCAGCATCCGCTGACCCCTCTCTGTCAGTTTACGTGGCCTACCACTTGGTGGCTGAGTTGCTGTTGTTCCCAAACTCTTACCTTTTCTTATAATAAAGTTGACTTTGGAATATTTAGGAGCGAAGAAATTTCACGACTGGATTTGTTGCACAGGTGGCATCCTATGACAGTTCCACGCTGGAAATCACTGAGAGCGGCCCATTCTTTCACAAATGTTTGTAGAAACAGTCTCCATGCCTAAGTGCTTGACTTTATACACCAAATGATTAGGACACCTGATTCTGATCATCTGGATGGGTGGCCAAATACTTTTGGCAGTAAAGTGTATGTTTTGATTATTAAAAACAATTTTTTGCACAAAAAAAAAATATTTCCTATAAATTGGTTTTAGTACAAACAATGCATCAAATTAAATTCAAGTTTGATTTAAAAAAGTATATACAATCGTTTCACATGAATAAAGAAAAGTGAAACGTTAATGTGGGGGCCTCAAATAAAAATGTTGCTTAGACTGTGTACACACCCACCACTTCATGTTAAAAACCAGGCTTTGCTACACATCTTGAAATAAAACCTGGAGCTCTGTCAGTCAACTGCAGACATGGGGGCCGTAAGTATGATGTTGCAGTTAAAATGCAACATTGTAACTCACAGAGACATGGATGTCATTTGGGGGATGAAGGAGGACAGGAAACATGTCCCATGCACTTTTTTAAAAGGCAGTTCCTGTCCTCTGAACATTTTACCGTCCAAAAATAATGTAACGCTACTAAACGGAGACAAGTCAAACACTTGTGCCAGGTTCAAAACCTCGACTCAGATTGAAGCTTAGACTAAATATGCAATATTGCACCCTCAAAACATGTTCAAAGTGGAGTATTTGAAGCCTTAAAGGCCTACTGAAAGCCACTACTACCGACCACGCAGTCTGATAGTTTGTATATCAATGATGAAATCCTAACATTGCAACACATGCCAATACGGCCGGGTTAACTTATAAAGTGACATTTTAAAATTCCCGGGAAATATCCGGCTGAAACATCGCGGTATGATGACGTATGCGCGTGACGAAGTCCGAGTAACGGAAGTTATGGTACCCCGTAGAATCCTATACAAAAAGCTCTGTTTTCATTTCATAATTCCACAGTATTCTGGACATCTTTTGCAATTTTTTTAATGAACAATGAAGGCTGCAAAGAAGACAGTTGTAGGTGGGATCAGTGTATTAGCAGCGGACTACAGCAACACAACCAGGAGGACTTTGTTGGAGCGCTAGCCGCGCTAGCCGCGCTAGCCGCGCTAGCCGCGCTAGCCGCGCTAGCCGCCGACTTCACCTTGACTTCCTACGTCTCCGGGCCGCCAAACGCATCGGGTGAAGTCCTGCGTCCTTCTGCCGATCGCTGGAACGCAGGTGAGCACGGGTGTTGATGAGCAAATGAGGGCTGGCTGGCATAGGTGGAGAGCTAATGTTTTTAGCATAGCTCTGTGCAGTCCGATTGCTAAGTTAGCTTCAATGGCGTCGTTAGCACAGCATTGTTAACCTTCGCCAGCCTGGAAAGCATTAACCGTGTATTTACATGTCCACGGTTTAATAGTATCGTTGATTTTCTATCTATACTTCCAATCAGGGGTTTATTTCTTTTGTTTCTATATGCAGTTAAAGCAAGATGCTATCACGTTAGCTCGTAGCTAAAGCATTTCGCCGATGTATTGTCGTGGAGATAAAAGGCACTGAATGTCCATTTCGCGTTCTCGACTCTCATTTTCAAGAGGATATAGTATCCGAGGTGGTTTAAAATACAAATCTGTGATCTACAATAGAAAAAGGAGAGTGTGGAATCCAATGAGTCAGCTTGTACCTAAGTTACGGTCAGAGCGAAAAAAGATACGTCCATCACTGCCTCTCAAGTCATTCACTGTAACGTTCCTCATCAACGAATCTTTCATCCTCACTCAAATTAATGGGGTAATCATCACTTTCTCGGTCCGAATCTCTCTCGCTCCATTGTAAACAACAGGGAATTGTGAGGAATACTAGCTCCTGTGACGTCACGCTACTTCCGGTACAGGCAAGGCTTTTTTTATCAGCGAGCAAAAGTTGCGAACTTTATCGTCGATTTTCTCTACTAAATCCTTTCAGCAAAAATATGGCAATATCGCGAAATGATCAAGTATGACACATAGAATGGATCTGCTATTCCCATTTAAATTTTAAAAAATCATTTCAGTAGGCCTTTAAAAGGGGAACTGTACTTTTGGGGAATTTTGACAAGAAGACAAATGTTATTATCATTTTTTTTTGCATTTTAATTTGTAAAAATTGGCTGGTTCTAAGTGGCTGGCAATCCAGCTAATGGGAGCAATTCATTCTGCCTCGAAATTTCTTTAAAATGCATTCAAAAACCGCCAACAACACTTAATTACGTTCCGTAACCTGTATAATAACCAAGCAGTGGCGACATTGTTATTGTAAGAGCGAACACAGAGGAACTATTTTTCTACCGTAGTAACACATCGCCTTGCAACAGCATGCTACAGTATTAGATGTAAGATAGCTTTTGCGTCAGCACACTAATCCCTTTTGAGTTTGTAATGCACAACACAACGCAATAGGACACCAATCTGTACTGAGTGAAAAACCTGAACAATCATATTACAGTATCTGTAAAGTATTATTTTATGTTTTGTTTGTCAACAACTAGCTCGGCAGTGTATGTAGTTGTACGAAGAAGAATGATGTGCTGCATGTATGACTAACAATATTATAGTCACTCACTCGATGGACAGTTGCCTGTTCGGTCAAGCTGGCCGTGAACGTTTTTTTCTGGTTTATTTTGGGTAAAAACGCCATTTATGTCGGCATAGCTTAAAGGCCTACTGAAATGAAATTATCTTATTTAAACGGGGATAGCAGATCCATTCTATGTGTCATACTTGATCATTGATATTGCCATATTTTTGCTGAAAGGATTTAGTAGAGAACATCGACGATAAAGTTTTGGTCGCTGATAAAAAAGCCTTGCCTGTACCGGAAGTAGCGTGACGTCACAGGTTGAAATGCTCCTCACATTTGCACATTGTTTACACAAGCAGCGAGAGCGATTCGGACCGAGAAAGCGACGATTACCCCATTAATTTGAGCCAGGATGAAAGATTTGTGGATGAGGAACGTCAGAGTGAAGGATTAGAGTGCAGTGCAGGACGTATCTTTTTTCGCTCTGACCGTAACTTAGGTACAAGCTGGCTCATTGGATTCCACACTCTCTCCTTTTTCTATTGTGGATCACAGATTTGTATTATAAACCACCTCGGATACTATATCCTCTTGAAAATGAGAGTCGAGAAAGCGAAATGGACATTCACAGTGACTTTTATCTCCACGACAATACATCGGCGAAGCACTTTAGCTACGGAGCTAACGTGATAGCATCGTGCTTAAATGCAGATAGAAACTAAATAAATAAGCCCCTGACTGGAAGGATAGACAGAAAATCAACAATAAGACCAAACTCTGGACCTGTAACCACACGGTTAATGCTGTACCGCCTGGCGAAGCTTAGCAATGCTGTTGCTAAAGACGCCATTGAAGCTAACTTAGCTACGGAACCTCGACAGAGCTATGCTAAAAACATTAGCTCTCCACCTACGCAAGCTCTCATCTGCTCATCACGACCCGTGCTCACCTGCGTTCCAGCGATCGACGGCGCGACGAAGGACTTCACCACGATGATCGGTGCATTCAGCGGCTCGGAGACGGAGGAAGTCAAGGTGAGGACAGCGGTGCAGCGGCGGGCGTTGTAGCTTTCAACGACACCCCGGCCGCCATCAGAGTCGGCAAGAAACATGTATTTCCCCAAAGTTACGTACGTGACATGCACATAGCGCCACGCACGTACGGGCAAGCGATCAAATGTTTGGAAGCCAAAACTGTACTCACGGTAGCGCGTCTGCTATCCAACTCAAAGCCCTCTTGGTTGTGTTGCTGCAGCCAGCCGCTAATACACCGATCCCACCTACAGCTTTCTTCTTTGCTGTCTTCATTGTTCATTAAACAAATTGCAAAAGATTCACCAACACAGATGTCCAGAATACTGTGGAATTTTGCGATGAAAACAGAGCTGTTTGTATTGGGATACAATGGTGTCCCAATACTTCCGCTTCAACCCTTGACGTCACGCGCAAACATCATCATACATAGACGTTTTCAGCCGGAAGTTTCCCGGGAAATTTAAAATTGCACTTTATAAGTTAACCCGGCCGTATTGGCATGTGTTGCAATGTTAAGATTTCATCATTGATATATAAACTATCAGACTGCGTGGTCGGTAGTAGTGGGTTTCAGTAGGCCTTTAAAGCTCCAAGTTCCACATTTGCAGCGTCAAGACAACGCCGATGTCACTCTCTCGGCTTCCGTGCGTTCCGACGTTTCGGCCTTTCTTTGTGCTCGCTCCGAAAAGCAGAAGTTCATCCTCTGTATTTTCAGCTTCAAAACGATGAAGTTGTAAATCCTCGTTTGTCTTTCTTGTCTGTTACCAAGTCTGCCATGATTATAAGACACACACACGTGTGTTTCTAAGTGCGTTGCTGTGGGTACGAAAGGGAATAAATGCGCTGAGGAAATAACGTTTATTTAATGCATAGAATGACCAAAATACGGTATTGCACATATTACATATTGTTATGAACGTTTCTGTTACTACAATATATATATATATATATATATATATATATATATATATATATATATATATATATATATATACATATATATATATATATATATATATATATATATATATATATATATATACATACACTACCGTTCAAAAGTTTGGGGTAACCCAAAAAATTTTGTGGAATAGCCTTCATTTCTAAGAACAACAATAGACTGTCGAGTTTCAGATGAAAGTTCTCTTTTTCTGGCCATTTTGAGCGTTTAATTGACCCCACAAATGTGATGCTCCAGAAACTCAATCTGCTCAACGGAAGGTCAGTTTTGTAGCTTCTGTAACGAGCTAATCTGTTTTCAGATGTGTGAACATGATTGCACAAGGGTTTTCTAATCATCAATTAGCCTTCTGAGCCAATGAGCAAACACATTGTACCATTAGAACACTGGAGTGCCCTTTGAGACACTTGTGATTTAGGGCTATATAAATAAACATTGATTGATTGATTGATTGAGTGATAGTGGCTGGAAATTGGCCTCTATACACCTATGTAGATATTGCACCAAAAACCAGACATTTGCAGCTAGAATAGTCATTTACCACAATAGCAATGTATAGAGTGTATTTCTTTAAAGTTAAGACTAGTTTAAAGTTATCTTCATTGAAAAGTACAGTGCTTTTCCATCAAAAATAAGGACATTTCAATGTGACCCCAAACTTTTGAACGGTAGTGTATATATACTTGCAGTGTGTATATAAAACGTTGATGGAGGGTTTGAAGTTGTTTTGGAGGGCTTTGAAGGCTGCAACAGTGACTCCCATTCAGGGGCGCCGCTAGGGATTTTGGGCCCAATGAAAATAATCTTTACAGGGCTCCCTGTATTATAATTTCATCATCATTAGGGGCCTCTCTGGGCCCCCCTCCATCATGGGCCCCTAGAATCTGTCTCCTTTACCCCCCCCTTTTCGGCGCCCCTGCTCCCATTATCCGCATGTTTCAAGCGTTTTTTATTATCTTTAAAATCCTGTTTTTGTCACTCATGATTGTGAAGGATAGGCAAAATTCCATAAAAAAGTGCAGTTCCCCTTTAAATAGGCAAACAATTCATATCAACATTGCTTTCGATGTATTATTATTTTATACATTTGTAATGGGTTTTTTCCTAATGTTATTTTGAAAATGTGCCGGTGGCCGCTAGAAAATTAGCTGCGAGGCATAAATGGCGTCCCTAGTCTACGCACCTTTAATGCACTATTGACTTATTTAATGCTCTATGCTTCCATTGTAGTTTTATTTTTTATTGACGGTGTGTTTGTGTTGTTTGGCTATATACGCACATCACGGCAGTAAATTTGATCCCATGGTTTGTTTGGCAGCGTACCAACGTGCCCGTCCGTCCCATCAGTCTCATTGACACAGCACTTAGTAATGCTGACTCATGCATCCAAACTCATATGTATCTCATCATTATTTTTTTTTTTGTGAGTAACAGCATTTCTTTGTATTTTATTTTATAACACTGACAAAATCCCACAGCCTTTTATTCGGGACTTTCTTTTGTGAGTGCAGACTGATGATCCTGTTCTTTGTAAAAATCTGTGCCCTCAGCCAAAAGCAGGACAATTTATCTTTTTGGGGATTCAAGACAGCAAATGGATTAGGGCAGTAGAAAAAAAACAAAACAAAAAAAAATGAAAGTTGCTCTTTCTGTCGTCTCTTTTTTCCTTTTTGTCCCTGTGGGAAATACACGCCATACCTCAACAGACCAAAATGGAAGCCTAACCAACTATTTCTTCAAGTGGAAAGAAGAAAAAAAATCACTTTCTACATATTGAATTACTTTTAGCCTTGAACACTTATTTTGCCGTCAGCATTTTTCCAGTCCTCGGGGATCTATCTATGCGGAATATTATTACATATGGTGTGGGCCGCACTCACCCGTTCCAGAATGATATGGGACATGGTTGCGTTGGCGTCGACTATGATGGTGGCGGTCTTGTCGTCCCGTATCTCCTTCAGGAGCGGCGTGGGGTCCTGGCTGTCGTCGAGCATGCGCACTGACAGCGTTTCCTTGGAGATGAGGAACTGCCTGAGGAGCTGCTCCAGGTTCAATAAGCCTTGAGAGACACACACACACACACTTGATGACTTATGATGAAGGTACACTTTATAAGGATATTTTTAAATGTTATGAAGTGAGTTCAATCCCGGTCTCGGGATCTTTCTGTGTGGAGTTTGCATGTTCTCCCCGTGACTGCGTGGGTTCCCTCCGGGTACTCCGGCTTCCTCTCACCTCCAAAAACATGCACCTGGGGATAGGTTGATTGGCAACACTAAATTGGCCCTAGTGTGTGAATGTGAGTGTGAATGTTGTCTGTCTATCTGTGTTGGCCCTGCGATGAGGTGGCGACTTGTCCAGGGTGTACCCCGCCTTCCGCCCGATTGTAGCTGAGATAGGCTCCAGCGCCCCCCGCGACCCCGAAGGGAATAAGCGGTAGAAAATGGATGGATGGATGGATGAAATTGATATTGAATATCCTTCAGTATGAACTAGTTTTGCGTATGCGTATTTACACAACCCAAAACCAGAGAAGTCGGCACGTTGTGTAAATGATAAGTAGAAACAAAATACAATGATTTGCAAATCCTTTTCAACTTATATTCAATTGAATAGACTGCAAAAACAAGATACTTAACGTTCGAACTGGAAAACTGTTATTTTTTGTAAATATTAGCTAATTTGGAATTTGATGCCTGCAACATGTTTCAAAAAAGCTGGCCCAAGTGGCAAACAAGACTGAGAAAGTTGAGGAATGCTCATCAAACACTTATTTGGAACATTCCACTGGTGAACAGGCTAATTGGGAACAGGTGGGTGCCATGATTGGGTATAAAAGCAGCTTCCATGAAATGCTCAGTCATTCACAAACAAGGATGGGGCGAGGGGTCACCACTTTGTCAACAAATGCGTGAGCAAATTGTCCAAAAGTTTAAGAACAACATTTCTCAATGAGCTTTTGCAAGGAATTTTACCATCTACGGTCAGTAATATCATCAAAAGGTTCAGAGAATCCGGAGAAATCACTGCACATCAGCGATGATATTACGGACCTTCGATCCCTCAGGCGGTACTGCACCAAAAGGCTACATCAGTGTGTAAAGGATATCACCACATGGGCTGAGGAACACTTCAGAAAACCACTGTCAGTAACAACAATTTGTCTCTACATCTGTAAGTGCAAGTTAAAACTCTACTATGCAAAGCGAAAGCCGTTTATCAACAACACCCAAACACACCGCCGGCTTCGCTGTGCCCGAGCTCATCTAAGATGGACTGATGCAAAGTGGAAAAGTGCTCTGTAGTCTGACGAGTCCACATTTCAAATTGTTTTTAGAAACTGTGGATGTTGTGTCCTCCGGAACAAAGAGGAAAAGAACCACCCGGATTAATAGGCGCAAAGTTGAAAAGCCAGCATCTGTGATGGTATGGGGGTGTATTAGTTCCCAAGACATGGGTAACTTACACTTCTGTGAAGGCGCCATTAATGCTGAAAGGTACATACAGGTTTTGGAGCAACATATGTTGCCATCCAAGCAACGTTATCATGGACGCCCCTGCTTATTTCAGCAAGACAATGCCAAGCCACGTGTTACAAAAGCGTGGCTTCATAGTAAAAGAGTGCGGGTACTAGACTGGCCTGCCTGTAGTCCAGACCTGTCTCCCATTGAAACTGTGTGGCACATTATGAAGCCTAAAATACCACAACAGAGACCCCGGGACTGTTGAACAACTTAAGCTGAACATCAAGCAAGAATGGGAAATAATTCCACATGAAAAGCTTCAAAAATGTGTCTCCTCAGTTCCCAAACGTTTACTGAGTGTTGTTAAAAGGAAAGGCCATGTAACACAGTGGTTTTTTGCACTGTGTTGCTGTCATTAAATTCTAAGTTAATGATTATTTGCAAAAAAAAAAAAAAAGTGTCAGTTCGAACATTAAATATCTTGTCTTTGCAGTCTATTCAATTGAATATAAGTTGAAAAACATTTGCAAATCATTGTATTCTGTTTTTATTTACGAATTATACAATGTGCCAACTACACTGGTTTTGGGTTTTGTAATTTATTTTCGTACAAGCCCAGGTTTATTAAAAATGGTAGTCTATTTTGTAATTTGATACACATGTTTTGCAACCTATTAAACAATGACATTTAAGACAGAAGTCGTCAACACTGGGTTTGTGACCCCTAGGGGGTCCGCTGAGATACTGTATGATTTTTGGTTGATTAGACTTTTTAATCCCGGGTTCGGGATCTTTTTGTGTGGAGTTTGCATGTTCTCCCCGTGACTGCGTTGGGTTCTCTCCGGGTACTCTGGCCTCCTCTCACCTCCAAAAACATGCACCTGGGGATAGGTTGATTGGCAACACTAAATTGGCCCTAGTGTGTGAATGTGAGTGTAAATGTTGTCTATCTGTGTTGGCCCTGCGATGAGGTGGCGACTTGTCCAGGGTACACCCCGCCTTCCACCCGAATGCAGCTGAGATAGGCTCCAGCACCCCTCACTACCCCGAAAGCGACAAGCAGTAGAAAATGGATGGATGGATGGATGGATAGATTTTTTATTTACATTTTTTTTTTTTCACTACACCAAACAGTATTTCCGAAAATGGAAATGTCTTTAAATACTGTGCACATTAACAAACGTTAAATTCGACAACAAAATGGCGCCACCATGTATGGCGGGTGTTGTTGATATCTCGCCGCCTGAAGATATGTGTTATTTCGATAATATCAGCAAAACAAATGCGCACAGGACTAAAGCCAAACAACACTTTGGGTTCGGGTAGCATGCGCTGCTAGCCACTTTTATCCACCCGCTTCTCTACAACCAAGCAACAAAACGAAGACAGGACTTAAACAACAGCAAAATATTGTGTTTATTTTGGCCATCTCCCTACTGCTATCTGTAGATACTTAATGTGTATTATACTGTATGTATGCATGAGAAAATGTTGTAAGCTGTGAGGTGTGTGTGTTAAAACCATGGTTGTATTTACAAATGATGATAGATGTGAACAAGAGCATGTATTGTCTTTGTGTTATGATGTAAAGGAGGGGTGGTTGTAATGTATAAGTATGTGTCAATAAAAGGGCATTTTATTACTTTTCTTAATTTGATTACTTGTTATAGTATAATTGTATTGCTATAATTGTATTGCATGCTTTTGATTTAGGTAACCAGGGACTGCAGATGGAAATTAGCTATAATCTGGTGCAGAACATATCCGTCCTTGAGCTTGATGTCTCTGTGCATTGTCTCTTCAAATAAAAACTAAATTTAACACTGACCCAACACACTAGTGTAGTTTAGAAATGGGCAGTGGCGTGACCACCCTACTCACTGTACCTTGCAGGTTTAAAACAAAAACATGAATAAATAATTGTATGATTCATCCATGTGAGCATTTAAGATAGCTAGTAATAAGTGCTGTAGTTGCCAGCTAGCAATGAGTGTTACTAGCTACCAGCTAGTGATTAGCAAACTTGTTGCCAGCGAGCGATTAGCGCACTAGTTGCCAGCTGGCGATTATTGTGTTAATTGCTAGCTACCAATTAGCGCATACGTTGCAAGGTAGCGATAAGGGCGCTAATAGCCAGGTAGCGGTTTTCACACTAATTGCCAGGTAGCGATTATTGCTCTAGTTGCCGGCTAGCGATTAGTGGTACCGGCTAGCGATTAGTGGTACCAGCTAGCGATTATCACACTAGTTGACAGCTACCAATTTGCGTTTTAGTTGCCAGCTAGCTATTAGCATTGGCATCATTTGATTTTTTGATTTAACGAGCACATTGTCACGTATTGGTTGGTGACGTACCCCAAGATGCAGAGATGGCAGGTTTGGTGCAGGAAAACATAATTTAAGTTAAAGTACCAATGATTGTCACACACACACACTAGGTGTGGTGAAATTTGTCCTCTGCATTTGACCCATCCCCTTGTCCACCCCCTGGGAGGTGAGGGGAGCAGTGGGCGGCAGCGGTGGCCGCACCCGGGAATAATTTTTGGTGATTTAACCCCCAGTTCCAACCCTTGATGCTGAGTGCCAAGCAGGGAGGTAATGGCTCCCATTTTTAGTCTTTGGTATGACTCGGCCGGGGTTTGAACTCACGACCTACCGATCTCAGGGCGGACACTCTAACCTCAAGGCCACTGACTGTCCAAAATTCAAGAAAAACACAAACCAGGAACCAGGAACAGGCAAACTGGAAACAGGGAACAGGAACCAGCAAACAGGAAACGAGGAACAAGAAGACAGCAAGCTGCAAACAGCTACAGGATACAGCAAACAGGTAGTAGCTTACAGCTACAATGGCAATACCCCAGCCCTGACTGGAGGGCGAGGCAGGTATAATTAGCAGCCGGCTGATTGACACCAGGTGTGGCCAGGTGCAAATCAGCCGCAGCTGAGGGGAAACAGCGCTCAGGGACACAAACAGGAAACTGAACCAAAATAAGAGCGCTGGCAGGAAATAAAACAAACAGAGGAAAAACTAAAACATAGCCAAACTGTCAGGGACAAGCCTGACACACGGTACATAGTTCAATTTAAAACGCAGTTTATACAGTATATATAAGTAGGACAGGGTTGTCCAGACTTTTTTCACCGAGGGCCACATACTGACAGGTCAAAAGCATGCAGGGGCCATTTTGATATTTTTTGTTGTGTAAAAAATACTAACAACAATATATTTAAAGTAGGGCTGTCCAAAATAGCAAGTTACTCATGTGTTTAATTACAAAAAAAAAAACATTATTTATGTAAATATGCAGATTAATCACCCAATTAATTTTGACCACACATACTCCTTTACTGCTACCAACTGTTACGTTACCTGAAAGGAGGCGTGGCTTGTCATGTCAACAAATACCTCAGTGCAAAGATTAATGAGAACACTCTGACTGTTGTGCTTGCTGGCATTAGACTTAGACTTAGACAAACTTTTTTGATCCACAAGGGAAATTGTTCCACACAGTAGCTCAGTTTCCAAGGATGGAAAGGCAAATGCAGGTATTAAGTAGACTAAAAATGTACCATAGTAGCAATATAAAATATAACATATATGTAATATTTACATATTATATATACAGTATATAATATATATTGATATATAATATTACAAACCCCGTTTCAATATGAGTTGGGAAATTGTGTTAGATGTAAATATAAACGGAATACAATGATTTGCAAATCATTTTCAACCCATATTCAATTGAATATGCACAAAGACAACATATTTGATGTTCAAACTGATAAACACTTTTTTTTTAGCAAATAATCATTAACTTTAGAATTTGATGCCAGCAACATGTGACAAAGAAGTTGGGTAAGGTGGCAATAAATACTGATAAAGTTGAGGAATGCTCATCAAACACTTATTTGGAACATCCCACAGGTGAACAGGCTAATTGGGAACAGGTGGGTGCCATGATTGGGTATAAAAGTAGATTCCATGAAATGCTCAGTCATTCACAAACAAGGATGGGGTGAGGGTCACCCCTTTGTCAACAAATAAGTGAGCAAATTGTTGAACAGTTTAAGAAAAATCTTTATCAACCAGCTATTGCAAGGAATTTAGGGATTTCACCATCTACGGTCCGTAATATCATCAAAGGGTTCAGAGAATCTGGAGAAATCACTGCACGTAAGCAGCTAAGCCCGTGACCTTCAATCCCTCAGGCTGTACTGCATCAACAAGCGACATCTGTGTGTAAAGGATATGGGCTCAGGAACACTTCAGAACCCCACTGTCAGTAACTACAGTTGGTCGCTACATCTGTAAGTGCAAGTTAAAACTCTCCTATGCAAGGCGAAAACCGTTTATCAACAACACCCAGAAACGCCGTCGGCTTCGCTGGGCCTGAGCTCATCTAAGATGGACTGATACAAAGTGGAAAAGTGTTCTGTGGTCTGACGAGTCCACATTTCAAATTGTTTTTGGAAACTGTGGACGTTGTGTCCTCCAGACCAAAGAGGAAAAGAACCATCCGGATTATTATAGGTGCAAAGTTGAAAAGCCAGCATCTGTGATGGTATGGGGGTGTATTAGTGCCCAAGACATGGGTAACTTACACATCTGTGAAGGCGCCATTAATGCTGAAAGGTACATACAGGTTTTGGAGCAACATTTGTTGCCATTCAAGCAACGTTACCATGGACGCCCCTGCTTATTTCAGCAAGACTATGCCAAGCCATGTGTTACATCAACGTGGCTTCATAGTAAAAGAGTGCTGGTACTAGACTGGCCTGCCTGTAGTCTAGACCTGTCTCCCATTGAAAATGTGTGGCGCATTATGAAGCCTAAAATACCACAACGGAGACCCCCGGACTGTTGAACAACTTAAGCTGTACATCAAGCAAGAATGGGAAAGAATTCCACCTGAGAAGCTTAAAAAAGGTGTCTCCTCAGTTCCCAAACGTTTACTGAGTGTTGTTAAAAGGAAAGGCCATGTAACACAGTGGTGAACATGCCCTTTCCCAACTACTTTGGCACGTGTTGCAGCCATGAAATTTTAAGTTAATTATTTTTTGCAAAAAAAAAAAAAAAGTTTATGAGTTTGAACATCAAATATCTTGTCTTTGCAAATCATTGTATTCCGTTTATATTTACATCTAACACAATTTCCCAACTCATATGGAAACGGGGTTTGTATTATATTATATTATATTTGTATATAATATATACAATATATAACAAATCCAAAATACCATGTATAATATTACAGTATAAGTCGAAGCTGCAGCAAAAAAAAAAAAAATGGCAGCAAAAAATAAAGAGTATATCCAGCAGAAACAATACATTATAAACAAAGAGAGATAGCTAACATAGAAGTGTAAGATAAAACTGTTTTTTTTTTACTAACAAAGTAAAACCAGTAAATCCTTAATAATATATGTTTCTTTTGTTACAATTTATTATAATACATTTTGGAAATCAGTTAAAATCAAAGTGTGTGGCCTCATAAAGCACATCATACAAGCAATAATCATTTGACGAGTCGACTAATCGAAAAAATAAGCGCTGACTATTCGAGTATTAAAATTATCCTTCCTTTGCCCCACCGTAGACTCCATTATGACGTATATATTCTAACAAAAAAAAAAAAAAAGTGAGGCAATCGCTCTTAAAAATTGACACTAACACAAAACAACATCCCACTACATCCGCCAGGGAGTGGCTCAAAATAAAGAGCATCAAGTCAAGTCAAGTCAAAGCCTTGATATTAATCTGACAAATCCAAAAATGGCAGTGCGTGCAAAAAAAAAAAAAAAAAAACATCACACAACTCAGAGAATCGTGCCTCGAGAAGGGTATGTGTGTGTGTGTGTGTGTGTGTGTATGTGTGTGTGTGACAGTGTGTGTGCTGCGACTGGTTATAGAAAATGAGGTTATTTCAGCTATTACAGCATAGGGTGTCCACAATTTGTTATGCATCTTTGTGAAATGTGTTTTCTTGCCTTTTTTTTTTTGTATGTGTAAAATCGCCTCATCTACAGATACAACTTAAAGTAACGATATGTGATCTATTTGTATTAGTTTGATTCCCACGGGCCTTGTGTGGATCTGGGCTGCATGGGTGTGTGAGTGGTACGGCTGTGGCTGCCAAAGCACATCTGTAACGATGTCGCCGCTCCTGAGAGTGTGTTTGTTTTCCTGCAATGTGGCCGCCCGTGACACTAGTCTGGCTCTTCCCAGGCCACGGAACTGTCACTTCAGCTCCCTCTCCAGTTACAACACAGAGCGTTTTTGATGAGCTTGAAATAGCTTGGACTAAATCACCCTCCTTGTCTGCTTGCTTGCTTTGCTTCCTTCCAGCCTCGGCGGCCTGCTCGCGGGGACATCAAGTATAATTTCACGTCAACTTTGCGACATCAGACGGGGAACTGCGCCTGACGTGGACCGTGCACAAACATGGTGACACACACACATGGACGCTTCTCAGTGTTCTGGCCGCATTGCATTTTTGCTGAGTTTCCATCCCATGAAAACATACATGCAGTTGAATATAAAAAAATGTCAGCGAAATGTTTTCTCACGTTTTCTGAATAGATTCAACAACTTTAAAGGCCTACTGAAACCCACTACTACCGACCACGCAGTCTGATAGTTTATATATCAATGATGAAATCTTAACATTGCAACACATGCCAATACGGCCGGGTTACTTTATAAAGTGCAATTTTAAATTTCCCGCTAAACTTCCGGTTGAAAACGCCTTTGGATGATGACGTATGCGCGTGACGTAGCCAGTGAAACAGAAGTATCGGTACCCCATTGAATCCAATACAAAATAGCTCTGTTTTCATCTCAAAATTCCACAGTATTCTGGACATCTGTGTTGGTGAATCTTTTGCAATTTGTTTAATGAACAATGAAGACTGCAAAGAAGAAAGTTGTAGGTGGGATCGGTGTATTAGCGGCTGGCTGTAGCAACACAACCAGGAAGACTTTGACTTGGATAGCAGACGCGCTAGCCGACGCTAGCCACCGACCGCACGGATGATCGTGGTGAAGTCCTTTGTCCTGCCGTCGATCGCTGGAACGCAGGTGAGCACGGGTGTTGATGAGCAGATGAGGGCTGGCTGGCGTAGGTGGAGCGCTAATGTTTTTTATTATAGCTCTGTGAGGTCCCGTTATACTAAGTTAGCTTCAATGGCGTCGTTAGCAACAGCATTTCTAAGCTTCGCCAACGTGTATTTACATGTCCATGGTTTAATAGTATTGTTGATTTTCTGTCTATCCTTCCAGTCAGGGATTTATTTATTTTGTTTCTCCATGTTTATGCAGTTAAGCACGATGCTATCACGTTAGCTCCGTAGCTAAAGTGTTTCGTCGATGTATTGTCGTGGAGATAAAAGTCACTGTGAATGTCCATTTCGCGTTCTCGACTCTCATTTTCAAGAGGATATAGTATCCGAGGTGGTTTAAAATACAAATCTGTGATCCACAATAGAAAAAGGAGAGAGTGTGGAATCCAATGAGCCAGCTTGTACCTAAGTTACGGTCAGAGCGAAAAAAGATATGTCTTGCACTGCATTCTAGTCCGTCACTCTAACGTTCCTCATCCACGAATCTTTCATCCTCGCTCAAATTAATGGGGTAATCGTCGCTTTCTCGGTCCGAATCGTTCTAGCTGCATTGAAAACAATAGGAAAATATAAGGAGGCGATCAATTGACTACGTCACGCTACTTCCGGTAGGGGCAAGGCTTTTTTTTTATCAGAGACCAAAAGTTGCGAACTTTATCGTCGATGTTCTATACTAAATCCTTTCAGCAAAAATATGGCAATATCGCGAAATGATCAAGTATGACACATAGAATGGATCTGCTATCCCCGTTTAAATTAAAAAAAAAAAATTCAGTAGACCTTTAACCTCTTGCACACGTACAGTGCAGGCCAAAAGTCTGGACACACCTTCTCATTTTAATGCGTTTTCGTTATTTCCATGACTATTTACATTGTAGATTGTCACTGAAGGCATCAAAACTATGAATGAACACATGTGGAGTTACTCCATCCACCCATCCAAATGATCAGAATACAGAGCTTCAAACTTCATGTGACCTTCCAATTAGCCCACGTACAGTACGCAGAGAGCTTCATTGAAAGGGTTTCCATGGCCGAGCAGCTGCAACTAAGCCATACATCACCAAGTCCAATGCAAAGCCTGGGATGCAGTGGTGTAAAGCACGTCACCACTGGACTCTAGAGCAGTGGAGACGCATTCTCTTCTCTTCTCTGCTGGACTGCACTCTATCCTGGTCAAATCATATCAGTGATATAGTTACAAAGATGGGAAGGGCTGTTGGTATTTCCAGGAAATGTGCTACTTTTGCTGATCCACCTCTTCTTTGTCAAATTGTTAAGAGTTTAGTCTTGTGTCATATTGACTATTGTTCTACAGTCTGGGCGTCTGCTGCAAGTGGTGAGATCAGTAAGCTCCAGATTGTCCAGAATAGGGCAGCAAGGCCGGTTCTTGGTTGTTCACTAAGAACCAATATGAACCAAATGCATGCTTCTCTTTCCTGGCTAACAGTGCAGAACAGGTTGTTGGCTAATACTCTTATATTGTTCAAATCAGTAACCGGTAGTAAAACTCCTGCTTTTCTCATGGCCCAAATAGTTCACAGTAGTACTATACATAATCACAATACCAGGGCATCCAGTGAGGGGCATTTTGTACTCCCTCGTCCCAGGAAGAATGCTTTGCGGAAATCTTTTATTTATAGATCTTTATCGCTCTGGAATAACCTGCCTCGAATTCTCACCAGCATTGAAAGTAAACAGATTTTTAGAAAGAGAGTAATATTTTATCTGAGTTTTTAAATTGGTTTGCTAGTTGATGATTTGTTTGGTTTTATATTGTGTAGTTATATTTATATGGTAATTATTATTCTGTGACTGTAAATTGTTTGCTTGTTTTTTATTGATGCTTTTATTTTTTTCTGTATTGTGTAGTTATAATTATATGCTTTTACTTGTAATTGTATTGAATTGTGGACCCCAGGAAGACTAGTGGGTTGTTGAGGCAACCAGCTAATGGGGATCCTTAATAAAAAAATAAAATAAAACAAATAAAATCTGGAGTGATGAATCCCGCTTTTCTATCTGGCAATCTGATGGACCAGTCTGGGTTTGGAGGTTGCCAGGAGAACGCTACATTTCGGACTGCATTGGTGGAGGAGGAATTATGGTGTGGGGTTGTTCTTCAGGAGTTGGGTTTGGCCCCTTAGTTCCAGTGAAAGGAACTTTGTATGCTCCAGGATACCAAAACATTTTGGACAATTCCATGCTCCCAACCTTGTGGGAACAGTGTGGAGCAAGCCCCTACCTCTTTCAACATGACTGTGCACCAGTGCACAAAGCAAGGTCCATAGAGACATGGATGACAGAGTCTGGTGTGGATGAACTTGACTGGCCTGCACAGAGTCCTGACCTGAACCCAATAGAACACCCTTGGGATGAATTAGAACGGAGACTGAGAGCCAGGCCTTCTCCACCAACATCAGTGTGTGACCTCACCAATGCACATTTAGAAGAATGGTTGAACATTCCTATCAACACACTCCACAACCTTGTGGACAGCCTTCCCAGAAGAGTTGAAGCTGTACTAGCTGCAAAAGGTGGACCGACATCATATTGAACCCTACCAAAACATTTTGATAGATTTTTGAGCGCCGTGTGTAATGTTCTATATTTTCAATGGAACATATAACATGTTGGTGTTGTTTACTTGAGTCACTCTTATGTCTGACTGCCATCTACTGGTCACACTTATCATTTCACCATGTACCAAACAAAATAGCTTCGAGGTCGGTAAGCACAACCAACATTATTCCGTTAATTAGGCGCACCGGGTTATGAGGCTCACTGTCGAGTTTTGAGAAAATGAAAGGATTTTAAGTGTGCCTTATAGTCTAAAAAATATGGTAATGTGATTGCTTCTCCTGCGAGCAAATTATCCATAAGTCAGCAAAGCCAACTCGCCGTGTTTTGAGTCCGAAGTGTGCCGTCATGCTTTCTTGTGTGAAATGGCAGCATTTGTTTCTGATGCAGCTCATCAGAAATGATTTTTTTTTAAATCACCAATATTTACATGTTGTGTACATTATGCAATATGACACAATTGAGAGCAAACACTACTGCATACAGTGGAGGCAATGAATGTTACAGTAGTAGAGAGTGCACTCCACAACGTGTGTAGGTGAATAATATATTACCTTTGTGATGACTCATCATTTAGCCTCGGGCAGAGTAAAGACCTACTTTTTTATGACTTTGCTACCAGTGTGAACTTTTTAAATGTTCCAGAGGATACATGCCCAAATATTGATGTGCCAGCATAATCGCCGTCCCATTAACCCAGAATAACCATGACGGAAGGGTACCATAATTCATCAGTGCCTTTACATCAGTGGTGTTGAAGGTTTTTAGCTACAACATTAAGGTCAAACCACATTGTGAGCAGGAAAGAATATGCAGCCAAAACACTGCGTGTACGATTTGGTATGGAAAAAGAAAAAATACAATGTAAAAAAAAGTTGTATTGGCACTGAAAGAAGTTTTTCGAAACAGTGAAAATGTGAAAAATAAAAAAGTTGAAGATAAAAGCATGTGGAACACGAAAACAACATACAGTGTACAACAACTATTAATATTGACATTGAAACATCATGATACAAAAAAATATACTTTAAAGTTATTGGATTTTCCAATGTTTGTATTTATTTGTTGCAAAAACTTGTCTCGGTGCCGATACAACTGGTGACTGTTTTCGACTTGTGTTGTTTTTTTCCCCGTTTGTGAGGTGTTTACGTTCCTGTCCATCCATCTATCCATTTTCTACTGCTTGTCCCTTTTGGGGTGGCGGGGCGTGCTGCATTCGGGCGGAAGGTTGGGTTAACCCTGGACAAGTCGCCATGTCCAGTGCTCTTGATTTGTAGTTTTCACATTCCCTGTCTGCCACTGAGTGCTGGCTCCCACACCTGTCCCTGATTGGAAACGGGTACAACCTGGTTGCCAATCAGGCTCTTTTATATGCCTGCCCTGCCTGTCTGTCTGTCTGTCTGTCCATGTCGGATCATTGTTCCTTGTAAACGGTGGCCCTCGTTAGCCTTTGCTAATCTACCGAGGGTGTAAGTTCTTTTCGAAACCGGTTTTGTGTCTTGTGCACTTCCTAGCTGCACTCGCCTTCTTTTGTTAGTAAACATTTTTTTAACCTCTGTTCCGCATTTTCGGCTGTCGCCTCTGCATCCTTGGCTGCAAACATTGTTACATTTTCTACAATGCATTTAGTTTCTTTCATACCAAATCTTATTGGCAGCATTTTGGCTCCATTGAAAAAAAAAAAGCTATATTTATACTGTACATTAGGGGTGTAACGGTACGCCAGAGTGCAGCATTAATATTTTCAGCTCGTAGCAAAGTTCCGCATACAGGCAAAGTATTCTTAAACAGGGACTTTGAACTGCACCGAACGTTCCTTTCCAAAAATACAGATACATACTTAACATATGCCCAATATTTGCAATGTATTCAACCTCTGTCATGTAGTTTGACTGCGGTGCACTTGCTCCATTTTAAATGTGGGTTTACCACATATTGACACCTGGGATGATAAACAGTGTCTTGCTACTCTTGTCCACCACATTGCCTCCCAAGCACTCACTTTCAGGATTTATTCTCCACTTCAGTTTTGTGTCATTATACGGCACTTACTCCACCGTAATGCTCACCTTGAAGAAATGATATGATTCCTGCACAAATCTCAGGGCTGGGCGGGCGTGTTCAAGTGGCAGCACCAACACTCACAGATGAATTATGCTACGAGGTATTCAGTAAGTGTTTCGCTCTGGTTGTGGCTCTTGAATGGGGGCTGATACTTGCAATCCTCTGCCAACACACTCGGAGCAGAGTTTTGACAAACTATTTAGCTTCCGGCATACAGTAGGAAGGGGATTCATATGGGCCCATTTGTCGCAGTTTACCTGACACATAAAACCTGACAAATTTGGGGTGTGCACTATCCACATCAGCCGCCAGACCGCTGTAAAGTGTTGAATATCTTAAACCGTGTTTTGAGGCAATTACAATTTTGACCACAGCGTCAGTTGCTACGTAGAAGAGTAACGCTTTCCATAATTTTCAGCAGACTGCATGGCAAAATGATCAACCCCCCCAACTTATTCTGACGCAAGATCCACCCATGAATGGGGCCATATGAATCCCTTCCCTATTGGAGCAGTAGTACAGTCGTACCTTGTTATTTGGTACTGGAAATAACCATGATAAACACATTGCCATAAGGTAAGATTATTATTAATAAATTGAGTGATTTCATTGTTAGAGCATTAAAAACTGTATGGTTATCAAAATATATTTTTTAAACATTATTAGAGCCATCCAAACATGAACTAACACCCATATAATCATCGTTATACTTGTTTCGCCCAATGTAGTAGCCTTGAGCGTGTTTTACTGTAGAATACAGTACTCATCGGTAGCCCTGAGGATCCTCCAAGCCTCCAAGCTGTTGCCCGGCAACTAAAACAGGACCACTATGGAGAAATACCCTGTCACATCCTGGGTAATTCCTCTAAGTTACAACTGGGTGTGTGTTCTGCAAAAAAACGCGATCAACAGTCGCAGCTACAATCATTAGCTTTGTTGTTACTTGTTAGCATTCCGTCTTGTTAGCATAGCATTGCAAATTGCTCATGCCGAAGCTGTGTTATTAACGTCGAAGATGAAGTGCATCTTGAATAAGGAGAGTATATCTTAACTCTGCCCGCGCATCTGTCCATGGCTAATAGCAGTCACAGTTAGCTTGTCTTTTAGCTTTTGTCTTTTGATATCAATCGCGTCAAAGTCTCACCGATGTGGAGATGTATTATTAATGAGAGAGGCGTTGCAGATGAAGTATATAGTTGAGCTCGGATCGGGCACCCCTAGTGAGTTTAAAAGGTAAGTATGACATACTTGCCAACCTTGAGATTTCCGATTCCGGGAGGTGGGGCGGGGGGGTAGTTGGGGGCGGGGGCGTGGTTGGGGGCGTGGTTAAGAGGGGAGGAGTGTATTTACAGCTAGAATTCACCAACTCGAGTATTTCACATATATATATATATATATATGTATGAAATACTTGACTTTCAGTGAATACTAGCTATATATATATATATATATATATATATATATATATATATATATATATATATATATATATATGTATATATATATATATATATATATATATATATATATATATATATATATATATATATAATATATATATATATATATATATATATATATATATATATATATATATATATAAAATACTTGACTTTCAGTGAATTCTAGCTATATATGTATATATATATATATATATATATATTTATTTTATTATACATATAAATAAAATAAATACCTTGAATTTTAGTGTTCCGGAGGCTATCCAGTAGATGGCAGTATTGTCCTGTTTAAGAGTGTCACAACATTGCTGTTTACGGCAGACAAACTGCTTTACGGTAGACGAAAACGTGACTGCTGTTGTGTGTTGTTACCGCTTTGGGAGGACGTTAATGAAACTGCCTAACAATAAACCCACATAAGAAACCAAGAACTCGCCCTCGATCATTCTACAGTTATAACGTGATTGGGCAGGCACGCTGTTTATATCGTGGGAAAGCGGACGTGAAAACAGGTTGTCGACACGTCAATCATGTCCGCATGGAGCTGGAGGGGAGAAAATTTCTTTCGGGAGGTTTTCGGGAGGAGCGCTGAATTCCGAGAGTCTCCCGGAAAATCCGGGAGGGTTTCAAATTATGAAGTATGAATATGTGTTACGTTAATTGGCAGGCCTAATCAGACGACCCAGAGACCCCATTTTGGGCCCCCCCCCCTCGTTTAGAGAGAGGATAATATAACAAAAACTGTCCCAGCAAGTACATGTAAGGGGAAGGGGGATCGATCCATAAATTGGCTGTGTTGATACCAAGGGTAGTATCAGAATATGATTGATACTTGTGATTAGATCGCTATTTCATTCTCACAAAAACCTTCTTTTTGTCGTTTTTGTTACTGTGTACATATTCAGGGAATATTTCCCTTAACGCAGGAGGATCATGAGAGTAATGACTTTTAGTCACATTTATCTTGATAAAACGTCGGTGAAATGTGACAGGTGTCGTCACTTTTATGAAATATTGCATATGCTTTTTGTTGACTTTTGACAAAAAAACAAAAAAACATCAGAAACGACACTTCAGAACAGCATAATTTATTTCTGTGTTTTTCTTGTGATTGCCAATTTATTTGTCATTAAAAAGACAATAGAAGACAAATAAATGACAATTGCTCTCGAGCACACTTTCATCTGTCGACAAAACCAAAATCCTAATAAAATAAATCAAACCATTTCCCCCCAAAATGGCAGATAGAACCTCCTCTGCAGGTCAATTGACATGTTCAGTCCCTGTGGTGTATAAACCTAGCCCTACAATTATACTCATCTTGTCAGCCTTGCACACTTTGGTGTGTACTCATTACATCGTAAAGAAACCTCTGTTACCCAACCAGCACTGATTGCAGTTTACCAGTGGGAGTTGTAATGTCAAGTGTCAAACAAGGAAACAGTAGACAAACCAATTATCAAATCACAGGGAAATACAGCTCACTTTTATGTGTACAAAATCTTAGAGTGTTTTTGTTGCATTAACATCTCCACAAAACTCTCATTTCACAGCCATTTCCTTGGTTTTGGGGATTATTTCCATTCATTTGTTTCTATTGTACAAGGTGCAAAGTATCCCTAATTGTTGATAGCTGGTAAACTTGTTCTTGGTATTCAAGTAGCTCCGTAGCTAAAGTGTTTCGTCGATGTATTGTCGTGGAGATAAAAGTCACTGTGAATGTCCATTTCGCGTTCTCGACTCTCATTTTCAAGAGGATATAGTATCCGAGGTGGTTTAAAATACAAATCCGTGATCCACAGTAGAAAAAGGAGAGAGTGTGGAATCCAATGAGCCAGCTTGTACCTAAGTTACGGTCAGAGCGAAAAAAGATACGTTCTGCACTGCACTCTAGTCCTTCACTCTCACGTTCCTCATCCACGAATCTTTCATCCTCGCTCAAATTAATGGGGTAATCGTCGCTTTCTCGGTCCGAATCGCTCTAGCTGCGTTGAAAAAAATAGGAAAATGTGAGGAGCCTTTCAATTGACTACGTCACGCTACTTCCGGTAGGGGAATGGATCTGCTATCCCCGTTCAAATAAAAAAAAATAATTTCGTAGGCCTTTAAATACTTTTGGTTTTGCTGTATCCAGATACTAGCTCCCTGAAATTGTTAACAATAACAAAGACAACCAAAAAAAGATTTTGCAATAAAGAGAACAAGAAAAAAATGTTTTGGATCAAATTAACGTATTTTCTGGACGATAGGACGATAGGATTATAAGGCGCACTGCCGATGAGCCGGTCTATTCAGGTCTTTTTTCATATAAAAGGCGCACCGGATTATAAAGCGCATTAATAGGGGTCATATTATGATATTTTTCTGAATTTAAAACATTTCCTTGTTTTAAATTTGTAATTAATTCCATGTATTGGTTGTTCTTTGGTCAAAATGTCCCATAAGAAGAAGCTTATCGACTACGGGATTGGCAAGGACTACAGTGGCGGACGCGCGCAAATTTTCAGGACTTATGCAGATCTCAAATACACATCAGCAGGTACCAGAAGGTAAGAAAAGTTGGTTTTGCATAATATTGTGAAACAAAACACCAGATAACATGTCTGCTAATGGGCACCATTTTCCGGTCCTTATAGACACACCATAGTAATACTTGTATTTATGATAAAGATAGCCGCAATGGTCCGACAATCAATCAAGCGGTGCGGCTTTAAAGTCATACTGAAACATTTTGACAGATTTATGAGCGCCGTGTGTAATGTTCTTTATTTTCAATGAAACATTTAAAGTTGTGCTGTTGTTTACTTGCGTCATATTGCAGTCTACACATATCTCTTATGTAAGACTGCCATCTACTTGTCACACTTATCATTTCACCATGTACCAAATAAAATTGCTTGGAGGTCAGTGAGCACAACCAGCATGATTCCGTACATTAGGCGCACCGGGTTATAAGGCGCACTGTCGATTTTGAGAAAATGAAAGGATTTTAAGTGCGTTACTTTTATATTGTTTATATAGTGATATTGTTCTAGGTATTGATAGTATCGACATCTGAGCGTGTATCTCTTTGAAGGAATATTTTGGAAGTATTATTGTAGCAAAATGATTTGCAAATGCGTACCTCAGATGAAAGTAGGGTGGTCGTCCCCGTGGTTTCAGACCAGTCGGACGTGCCCTAAACACATCCACAGGGAGGCGTCTGGGAGGCATCCCGACTAGATCCCCGAACCACCTCATCTAGTTCCTCTCTATGCGGAGGAAAAGTGGCTATACTCTTAACTCCTTCCGAATGGCAGTGCTTCTCAAATATGTTCACCCTATCTCTAAGGGAGCCCCGCCCTGTGACAGTGGAAACACGATCATTATAATTTACCGTATTTTCCGGACTATAGGGTGCACCAGACTATAAGGCGCACTGCGGATAAATGGTTTATTTTGTATCTTTTTTTCCTATATAAAATGCACCGGATTATAGGGCGCATTAAAGGAGTCATATTATTTTAATTTTTTTCTAAATGTAAAAGACTTCCTTGTGGTCTACATAACATGTAATGGTGGTTCTTTGGTCAAAATGTTGCATGGATGATGTTTTACACATCATCTTCAAGCCGCTTTCTGACAGTTGCTTCAGAATGCACCGTTTTGTGGGCGGTCTTATTTACATGGCTCACCTTCGACAGCGTCTTCTCCCCGTCATCTTTGTTGTAGCGGTGTAGCGTGCAAGGATGGGAGTGGAAGAAGAGTCAAAAGATGGAGCTAACTGTTTTAATGGCATTCAGACTTTACTTCAATCAATAACGGAGCAGCATCTCATCGTCCGGAAACAACAACACCGGCAATGTGTCCCGTGAAAAACCGTCCAACCGGAACTCTAATAACTAAAGTTCCTTGGGTGAATAATGTACACTCACTACCCCGGTATTTTTTAGCGCTGTCATGGCAGATATAAGTAAGAACTTTACGCTACTTTATATTAGAAATGGCAACAGCAGAGGATGAATGTCACATAACAAGAAGACCGAGAAAAAGAAGAAGCTTAACAACTACGGTGTCTGCACGGACTACAAAGGAGAACTTGCGCGCATTTTCAGTACTTATGCAGATCCCAAAAACAGATCAGCAGGTACCAGAAGGTGAGAAAAGTTGCTTTTGCATAATATGGCGAAACAAAACGCCAGATCATGTCTTACCTTATACACACACCTTAATAATACTCCTATGTTGAAGCACATCAAAGCATACTGATCTCTTATGTTTGACTGCCATCTACTGGTCACACGTATTACACCATGTACCAAATAAAATTGCTTCGAGGTGGGTAAGCTCAACCAAACGTATTCCTTACATTAGGCGCACTGTCGAGTTTTGAGGGGAAACAAATGATTTTAAATGCGCCTTATAGTCCGGAAAATACGGCATTTGAGTACAAATATAATTCTGACAACTAGTGCCAAAACATGAACTTTTTTTTACATATAGTGATGGAAAGTCCATTGTTCTTGTCTTTAACACCAACACAAGTGCAAGTGGGTGTAAGGCGCTGACTGGTGGTGAGTATCGATAAAGGCAAGGTGAAAAAAATTCAGTCTAAACCTGGGCCCCTGGAGAGGGGGTCCAAACTGAAGCCAAGGGAGAGAAAAAAACTCATAGCCATAGCACACATAAACGTGTTTAACAGGGAAACATCAAAAACACAAAAACACAAAGGACATTAAAGACATTAAAAGAGCAGAGCTAATGCAACTTGCTGCCACTCCAGCAGTGCCACTTCTACACACAGCCACCAAAGTAAAACAACAACAACGACAAAAAACATCTACACTGTGGTGGCCTCTGCGGTGTTCCACGCCATCGTCTGCTGGGGTGGGTGGAGCATGGCCAGAGACAGGAGCAGACCCAACAAAGCAACCAAGAGAGCCGACTCCACCAACTAGCAGTGTCCAGTCCACATGGATGAGCGAGGATGTGTCTAAGGAGACCGAGATGTCCGATAAAGTGATTTAGAGGTAGAATTGATTGCTTCCATTAGCTGCATTGCTAGCCAGCTAGAACGAGACGATTTTTACATCGTAGACTGTAAGAAAAAAGTTTGTCTTCTTGTCTCTCATAAGGATTGTGAACGATTCCCCCAGAAAAGTACAGTTTCCCTTTAAAACACGCCCACACGGCTGTGATTACACACAATTGGATTAGAGACGCACAGATTGAGATACACATTTGCAAATAATTTTGCTACAGTAATTCTTCCATAGGATATTTCACGTTCAGCTGAATGCACTCTTTAGCCATGTAAACAATGGGGGACAGTGCTCGTGCCTATACTCATTTTTACACATGACTATAGATCATGCAGAAGCTACCTGCTGGGAGACCAGTAATGTAGTTCACTGTGCCGTGAGATACAGTCTGGTGTGTCGTGGGAGATTATCTAATTTCACCTATTTGGGTTAAAAATATTTTTTGCAAACCAGTAATTATAGTCTGAAAATGATGTGTTGTTGTTGAGTGTCGGTACTGTCTAGAGCTCGGCAGAGTAACCATGTAATACTCTTCCATATCAGTAGGTGGCAGCCGGTAGCTAATTGCTTTGTAGATGTCGGAAACAGCGGGAGGCAGCGTGGAGGTAAAAAGGTGTCTAATGCTTAAACCAAAAATAAACAGAAGGTGACTGCCCCTAAGAAAAGGCATTGAAGTTTAGGGAAGGCTATGCAGAACGAAACTAAAACTGAACTGGCTGCAAAGTAAACAAAAACAGAATGCTGGACGACAGCAAAGACTTACTGTGGAACAAAGACCGTGTCCACAATGTACATCCGAACATGACATGACAATCAACAATGTCCCCCACGAAGAAGGATAAAAACAACTGAAATATTCTTGATTGCTAAAACAAAGTAGATGCGGGAAATATCGCTCAACGGAAGACATGAAACTGCCACAGGAAAATACCAAAAAAAGAGAAAAAGAGGAGCGCGAGACAAGAACTAAAACACTACACACAGGAAAACAGCAAAAAACTCAAAATAAGTCAGGGCGTGATGTGACAGGTCATGACAGTACACCTACTTTGAGATAAGAGCTACAGTGATGCAGGCTTGGTTATGGTTTAAAGTCATATCCAACAATTGCGACTATCAACTGAGTTTCGTTTTTTAATGATTTCTGCTGGTTGTGTGCCACCATATTTTTTCAACGCAAAGAAATGTGCCTTAGCTCAAAAAAGGTTGGAAAAACACTGTGTAGTCGGTCCTGGCCCACAAAATCCTGTCATTCGGGCAAAGCTCCACCTCTACTCCTGTGTGTCCACATCCACAGCACATGAAATTACTGAATTGGTCACCCTGGATTACGCTGTCAGCGGCGTGGGTGATTAATGAGGCCGGAACAGGTGGACAAGCGGTTGACAGCAGGCTGCCAAAGTTGATAACTGACGGCCAGAGGGCGGGGGCACCAAATTGGGCGGTTTTGGTGCATGCAACACGAGGCTTGTGGCATTTTCAACTGAATGAGAAGGGGTCTCACGGGAGGGTGTAATCAATACGGCCATTTTGTGGACACACTCTTCAATGAATTAATCCAGTGTGGATATCTGCTGCCTTCCTCAGTCCAATCATTATATTTCACCTCCACCTGTTGAACAGCATCCTCAACAACCCCTCTCCTTGTCTTTCATTGCCTCTTCAGTCCTCTTTCAGCCCAGCAACACACTGCCAGAGGTGGGGCAAATAAAGCCGAAAATTGGTTTATTTTGTCCCGAAAAAGTTGGTGTCTGAAGGGCACCTGAGAGGCCAGTCTTGGTTATTACCATTCTTTTTGGCAAGAGCTGTACACTGTAATAATCAACTCTCTGCCAGTCAGGTAGAAAAGTAAATCATTGGGAAACAACTACTTTATTAATAGACACATGGCTACAAAGGAGAACAAGTTGGTGGTCAAGGTACCCTATTATACAAAAATTGACTTTTTAATGATGTTCTTTTTAACAGTAATATAAACATGCCCTGTATATGAAATACCTGCTCAGTGGTTTAGTGGTTAGAGTGATACCAAAGACTAGAAACATGGGACCCATTACCTCCCTGCTTGACACTCAGCATCAAGGGTTGGAATTGGGGGTTCAATCACCAAAATGATTCCCAGGTGCGGCCACCGCTGCTGCTCACTGCTCCCCTCACCTCCCAGGGGGTGAACAAGGGGATGGGTCAAATGCAGAGGACACATTTCACCGCACCTAGTGTGTGTGTGACACTCATCGGTACTTTAACTTTAACTTAAAAATCTATTATCACTCATCACTCTGTCTGTCTTGCCTCTTGGTGAGGGCGGTCACATTTTTCTCCGCTCCCCTCCTTCCCTGCTTGCTTTCTTCGTTTTGTCCTGTCTGAAGTTTTTTGAAGCCTCTTTCTTTGCGCTGTCCTCAAATCTAAACATCAAACATGGATATGATCAGCTGGACTCTTGACGCAATTGACAAAGTATTTTCAACAAGGAAAAGAGGTTCGGGGAGCCTGGCAGCCCTGATGGAACCATTGCTGCGGGGTACATGAGAGACTCTGGGATAAATGGAGAATCATGTGCCTCTCAGTCCTTTCCATCGAGGAAGTGGAAGACATCTACCTATTTGGAACCGTGATCGCGGGGCACCTGCTGATTGGGCTGGGCATTGCTCTGGTGTATCGTCAAATTCGGAAGACAATGACAGTCACTCAAGGAGCCCGACGGCTGTTCGTCGCAATGGAAGGATTGGGTCGGGCTGTGGGAACACAGACTGTGGCGATTTCTGATCTGAATCGCAAAATGGATCTCATCATGGAGAAGCTTGCTGAGAAGGAGAATTAAATTGAATTTGAGAGAACCAGCACGAACACAGAGCAGGCAAGTCATTGTTTTGAGAGGTTCGGGGGAGCCTGGCTGCCCTGATGGAACCATTGCTGCGGGGTACATGAGAGACTCCTGGGATAAATGGAGAATCATGTGCCTCTCAGTCCTTTCCATCGCGGAAGTGGAAGACATCTACCTATTTGGAACCGTGATCGCGGGGCACCTGCTGATTGTGCTGGGCATTGCTCTGGTGTATCGTCAAATTCGGAAGACGATGACAGTCACTCAAGGAGCCCGACGGCTGTTTGTCGCAATGGAAGGATTGGGTCGGGCTGTGGGAACACAGACTGTGGCGATTTCTGATCTGAATCGCAAAATGGATCTCATCATGGAGAAGCTTGCTGAGAAGGATAATTAAATTGAATTTGAGAGAACCAGCACGAACACAGAGCAGGCAAGTCATTGTTTTGACTGATCGAAGAAAACAACATCCTAATCTACGATTTGACTCCCTCAAATGGCCTTGACGCAGGAACAAGCTGTTCTTAAAAACTCCCCCAGGGACTCCTCAACGATGGACGCTTTTGACCTTCCTTTTTTTCAATAACACCTGGTGTCTAACTTTGAGATCGGCCCCAGTCCACAAAAACATTTCAACATCTCACCCAAGTTAATTGGGCACACATGCACGCACCCGCCCCTTCCCCAATCAACGCCTTCACCACTGCTTAATTCCTCTTCGGGGTTGTGGATGGCTTTATAGCGGCAGCCGGCCTTCAGGGCCCCAAATCCCCCCTCCTCTGTTGCGAGTTGTTGTGATTATATGTATCATGTTTATGTGTGCTATGCTACGTGAGGTTTTTTCCTAGGACTCAGTCTGGACCCCGCCTTAGACTGATATATTTTTACTCTTCCCCCCTTTCCAAATATCATCTTTTTCCCACCTTTTTTTAAGGAGCGCTGTAAGTGGCTGATCCGTTGGCGGTCCCGTCTTGTCCCCCTGTAACGTATGTCTGCTCTTAGTGGGACTGTGCCGAAAATTAAATGTCAGTTCTTATGTGTCTTGTACATGTTAAAGAATGGACAATAATAATGCATCTTGAATCTTGAACTTGTTTGAACCCCATTTTTTTTTTAAAGAAGAGCTGTTACAGCTCATTCCTCAGTGCGATCCTCTGGGTGCGCCTCTGGACACGACCACGGGCGTTCCTCCTACAGCGGCTGCTCTCACTCTCCAATCAACGCACCTGACACTGATGGGGACGCCGCACACTATTTAGATCCAGCGCATACTGCGTTCCAGTGCCAGAACGTAGCTACTTGTATTGTTCAGTAAGCCCACACGTCTCTAGCTCTCTTCTCCATGTTTCCCCTCCTCTGTGCTCATCCTCTGTGTCGTCTTTCCGCAGCTTCTCTCTGTTCCCTGGATTCGAGAAGTGTGTCTCGTTTCCCCGGACTCTCCCTGGACTTCTTGTTGCCTCCCCGCACCTCGAACCTCTCGCCTGCCCACGGACCTTGACGCCTCTCTCCTGCCCTTGACCTTTCACCTGCCCACGGACTTCCGAGCTTGCCTCGCCCTCTCTGGACTTCCGCATTCTTCGCAACACGCACTTTCAACACTTGCCGGTAACACCCTCCAGTTAAACGCATCACATAGTCGCACACCACATATTTTGGTAATTTACACACGTCACACTCTCGTGCTAATAAACACGCCTAGGGCTAATCGACGACCCTGTCTCAGTGCCGCCTTCTTCTCCACTGCATCATTACAAGAGCTGCTCAAACGGTCGCTTTCGATTTGTCGTGACAATGGTCTTTATCAAGGATCCAATATTTTTTTATTGTCATAACAGCACAAGTGACACATAAAATGGCGCAACATTGAGCACCCAATGTTTCATGTTTAGACCAATGAAAACAAAAGATGACAGCTGTTATTTCTGGCTTCGCTACACATCTTAAAATAAAGCCCAACACTCGTTAAAAAACAGCTCATTAGCAAAAAACCTATGACTCTTAAAATGGGATGCACCAATTAGGCTTGCTATAAACAAACAAACAAACAAAAACTATTTCAAACGGTCTAAATTCTAGCATCTAGGCTAGATTATGGCATACCCAGTACATATATACTACTGTGGGACCTCTAAAACCTATTTGAAAATGTCAAAAAAATTGTTTATTATCAAAACATCACTGTTTTGAGTTGAGAAAGTTTAAAGGGAACCTGTGGTCTAGATCAGTGGTTCTCAAACTTGTTTCACCCAGTACCACCTCAGAAAACACTTGGCTCTCCAAGTACCACCATAATGACCAACATTGGACTACAGTCGCGGAGTAGGCCTAAGTTTTCATTATAAACAAGGCAGAGGTTTTATTTAACAAGTTTATTATATTTTTGGCCACACAGTTTGAACAGTAACACTGTGTTTAACTGATTGTTTGGTGTACAACTAATGGTACGTGTACCATAAATTAAAGAATCCCTAGCCGTGTTGGCAGGTGGAGCCTTTCGCCCGAATGCAGCTGGGATCCGGCAACCCCCGCCCCCGAAAGGGACAAGCGGTAGAAAATGGATGGATGGATGGATGGATGGCCTAGATCAGGGGTGTCAAACTCATTTTCATTAAGGGCCACATCGCAGTAATGGCTGCTTTCAGAGGGCCGCTTTTTTAAAATTAATTCACATTATGCATGCGGGTAATAACATGTGATTAATCATGATTAATTGAAATGCACATGCATTTGATTATTAGATTTGTTATGTATAACTTGCTTTAAAATCCTAAATAAAATGTGACAAGCAGATATTTAACTATTTGTTTTTATCTCACAAAAATAGTTTTGCAATACACCATACAATATAATTGGCATGATCAGATAATATTAAAGTTTAAAACATGCATTTTTTTTCTGTCAAAATTGCAAGAACAAATGCATTTAGCAAAAAAAAAAAAAAAAAAGAAGAAAAAAAAAGTCTTATTGAAACCCATTTTTTCCAGGATTTTGCGGGCCACATAAAATGATGTGGCGGGTTAGAACTGGCCCCCGGGCCTTGAGTTTGACACCTGTGGCCTAGATAATATATACAGTATGTAAATGTGACATACTGTATTATAGAGTTTGCCCCTCAGACACTTTCATAACCTATTTTTTGAGTCTGTCTGCAATAGGGTTGTATTGTATACCGGTAATAGTATAGTACCGCAATACTAATGAATCATATTCAGTACTATACCGCCTCTAAAAAGTACCGGTCCCCCTCCCGTCGTTGTCGTCGTCACGTCGTGTCATGCAGGCGACCATATTCGGCAGTGCACAATCACAGAGTACTTACAAGCAGACAGCGTGTAGACAGAAAGGGGAGAACGGACACATTTTGGCTCAAAAACTAACAACAAAGGTGACGTTATAACACTGAAACACCCTCAGGAAGAGGTGCTTTAAGACATGGCTAGCTAGCTAGCGGCTAATGTCTATCCGCAGTCAACGGTGTTGTAACTATTACTAAATCACTAAACCTTGTCTTCATGGAGACAATTCAATTATATTTATATCAAGTATCATCCCAGTAAGACGCGTAGTAGCTATACATGCTTCGCTACACATCGTAGTCATGACATTGAATGTGTTAAATATGGTCTATAGCTGACAAGATTTCACTATGTCCGATCATTAACCATTGAGACGATCATCTTGATTTTAAACACACTAAATAAAAGTGAATGAAGGGCATACTTAGTCAACAGCCATACTAAGGGTGGCCATATGAACAACGCCAACACTGTCATAAATATGTGCCAAATAGTCAAACCACACTAAGCAACAATGACAAACACATTTTGGGAGAATATATCATAAACAAATTCCCAGAATTCCCTGCAGCACCAACTTTTCCGGGACGCTACAATATAAACAAACGCCATTGGTGGATCTACACCTAAAATCCACTGTAATGATACCAAGTACAGGGCCGTATCCAGTCGATACTACTATGATTAAATCGATATTTTTTAGCATCACAAAATCTTCTTTCGTTGTTTTTGTTTTTTATACTATGTTTTTATAAACTCAGGAAATATGTCCCTGGACACATGAGGACTTTGAAAATGACCAATGTGTGATCGATACCTAAAGTGCCAATGATTGTCACACACACAATAGGTGTGGCGAAATTATTCTCTGCATTTGACCCATCACCCTTGATCACCCCCTGGGAGGTGAGGGGAGCAGTGGGCAGCAGCGGTGGCCGCGCCCGGAAATCATTTTGGTGATTTAACCCCCAATTCCAACCCTTGATGCTCAGTGCCAAGGAGGGAGGTAATGGGTCCCATTTTTATAGTCTTTGGTATAACTCGAGATACATTTGTGGTATCATCCAAAACTAACGTAAAGCATCAAACAACAGATGAATGAGTGATTATTACATTTTAACAGAAGTGTAGATAGAACATGTTAAAAGAGAAAGTAAGCAGATATTAACAGTAAATGAACAAGTAGGTTAATATTTAATTTTCTACCACTTGTCTTTAATAATGTAGAAAAAATAATAGGTAGATAAATGACACAATATGTTACTGCATATGTCAGCACACTAATTAGGAGTCTTTGTTTGTTTACTTACTACTAAAAGACAAGTTGTCTAGTATGTTCACTATTTTATTTAAGGACAAACTTGCAATGAGAAACATATGTTTAATGTACCCTAAGATTTTTTGTTAAAATGACATTTTTTGTGGTCCCCTTTGTTTAGATAAGTACCAAAAAGTACAGAAATGTACTGAAATATATTGATACATATTGGTATCGGGACAACACTAGTCTGCAATATGTTTGATTCTGGAGGCGTTTCCAGATTGCAAATGAAACCACGCCACCCACTCCAAAAAAATAATAATTTATCTTTTCAAAAATGCTGTCTAAATATAATTCTGTTTACATACCATACTTGCCAACCCTCCCGGTTTTACCGGGAGACTCCCGGAATTCAGCGCCTCTCCCGATAACCTCCCGGAAGAAATGTTTTCCCGATAAACTCCCGGAATTCAGCCGGAGCTGGAGGCCACGCCCCCTCCAGCTCAATGCGGACCTGAGTGGGGACAGCGGCGACAGTCTGTTTTCACGTCCGCTTTCCCACGATATAAACAGTGTGCCTGCCCAATCACGTTATAACTGTAGAATGATCGAGGGCGAGTTCTTGGTTTCTTATGTGGGTTTATTGTTAGGCAGTTTCATTAACGTCCTCCCGGCGCGGTAACAACTCACAACAACAGCAGTCACGTTTTTGTCTACCGTAAAGCAGTTCGTCTGCCGTAAACAGCAATGTTGTGACACTCTTAAACTGGACAATACTGCCATCTACTGGATAGCCTCCGGAACACTGAAATTCAAGTATTTATTTTATTTATATGTATAATAAAATATATATATACTTATATATATATATATATAGCTAGAATTCCCTGAAAGTCAAGTATTTCATACATGTGTATATATATATATATATATATATATATATATATATATATATATATATATATATATATATATATATATATATATATATATATATATATATATATATATATATATATATATATGTATGTGTGGGAAAAAAATCACAAGACTATTTCATCTCTACAGGCCTGTTTCATGAGGGGTTTCCTCAATCCTCAGGAGATTTTCTCCTGAGGATTGAGGAAACCCCTCATGAAACAGGCTTGTAGAGATGAAATAGTCTTGTGATTTTTTTCCCACACATACATATTACGCTCTACCACGGTATCGAGCACTATTTTTTGGATAATCTAATTAAGACATATATATATATATATATATATATATATATATATATATATATATATATATATATATATATATATATATATATATATATATATATATATATATATATGTATGTATATATATATATATATATATATATATATATATATATATATATATATATATATATATATATATATATATATATATATATATATATATGAAATACTCGAGTTGGTGAATTCTAGCTGTAAATATACTCCTCCCCTCTTAACCACGCCCCCAACCACGCCCCACGCCCCGTCCCGCCCCCGACCACGCCCCACCTCACCCCCCACCTCCCGGAATCGGAGGTCTCAAGGTTGGAAAGTATGACATATACATCTTGAAGTCATTACCCCACACCCGGCTGAGAGTCTGACTTAACATTTAAATAAGAACATCCACCTTACTCAGACATCACCATGCAGCCAGATTGCAAAACCCGGTGAACCGAGGCATCCAAAAGTACATGCGAGCTCGTGAACCTTATGATTTGACACTTTAGCATTGTTTAACATGCTTATCCAACATTGTAAAAACATTTATAAGTCAGAGGAGATGACATCCATTATATGTCCTCGATAAGCTGCAGTAAAGAACTACACATTAGGATAGTGTGGTTCAAAGTGTCTCAGTCTAAATGATATACGGTGGGTGTGTTTGTGCGTCTGAAAGCCTTAAACCAACTGCCAGACAGAAGAAAAAAGAAGAGGTGAGCTGGTGCCACTCAGGGTCATGCTGCCTTTGTCTGGGGAGCTGTAATTACTGCTCAATGGACTACAAGAGGGTGGGAACTGGCCATGATTTAATCTTCCTTTCTATTTACGAAAATAAATTCGCCCCAAGGGGATCGAGAGGCTTTTTTGAGGTCATTCAGTTTAGTATCTTTAGAATCTAACGAGTGCCTTAGACAGGGAGGTGCTGAGATCAATGGTGGCCTCAACTGCAAGCCTTGTTCGTTTTGCTTTGTCTTTCAGTCAATCAGAAATGTTTCTGGAGGAGAAGAGCGATTTAATTTGGATTTAAATACGACGGCGATAGAGAGCAAGTGGTTTATTTTGGGATGTTGGCAGAAGGGTTAGATGTTGATGAAGTGTTGCATCCGTTTGTGGAACACAGTTGTTGTGCATCCGGTAAGGCTCAACATGACAACTCTTTTTAAAGGATGGCATATAAAACGAGAGTGAGAATGAGAATATGAGAATCAGCACCTCCATGTCCGAGTCCATGGTTCTCGCCCGGAAAAGGGTGTAGTGCCACCTCCGGGTTGGGGAGGAGACCCTGCCCGAGGAGTTCAAGTACCTCGGAGTCTTGAAACTTTTAAAAAGCAAAAGCCACCCTGCAGAATTAGGTCTCTGCTTTTTGCAGATGATGTGGTCCTGATGGCTTCATCTGGCCAGGATTTTCAGCTCTCACTGGATCGGTTTGCAGCCGAGTGTGAAGCGACTGGTATGGGAATCAGCACCTCCAAGATGAGTCCTTGGTTTTCGCCCGGAAAAAAGGGCGTTGTGCCACCTCCGGGTTGGGGAGGAGACCTTGCCCCAAATGGAGGAGTTAAAGTACCTAGGAGTCTTGCTCACGAGTGAGGGCAGAGTGGATCGTGAGATCGACAGGCGGGTCGGTGCGGTGTCTTCAGTAATGCGGACACTGTATCGATCCGTAGTGGTGAGGACGGAGCTGAGCCGGAAGGCAAAGCTCTGAATTTACCAGTCGATCTACGTTCCCATCCTCACCTATGGTCATGAGCTTTGGGTTATGACTGAAAGGACAAGATCATGGGTACAAGCGGCTGAATTGAGTTTCCTCCACCGGGTGGCGGGTCTCTCCCTCAGAGATAGGGTGAGAAGCTCTGCCATCCGGGAGGAACTCAAAGTAAAGCCACTGCTCCTCCACATCGAGAGGAGCCAGATGAGGTGGTTCGGGCATCTGGTCAGGATGCCACCCGAACGCCTCCCTAGGGAGGTGTTTAGGGCACGTCCGACCGGTAGGAGGCCACGGGGAAGACCCCGGACACGTTGGGAAGACTATCTCTCCCGGCTGGCCTGGGAACGCCTCGGGATCCCCCGGGAAGAGCTGGATGAAGTGGCTGGGGATAGGCAGACTTTCCTGCTTAGGCTGCTGCCACTGCGACCCGACCTCGGATAAGCGAAAGAAGATGGATGGATGGATGGATGGATGCATATAAAACGCTGTTTGCAATTTGTTGACATGTGTAGGGATGGTGTTGTGTGAGCAATCTCTCCAGGTGTGTTTCGTCATGCGCGTGTTTGATGCTGTACTCACAGTCAGCCTGTGCGCAGATGAGGCAGGCGGCGGTGCTGTTAAAAAAGGTGAGAAGGCTTGCTACAGCCAAACTGACGTCCGAGTTGGTTGGCCTCAGGTCCAGAGTGGTAAACCGAGGGAACTGGACCTTTAGGATGTCTTCCGGAGCCACCTTCACGTAGGGAACCTGCACAGGGATATAAGGGTCAGTCAAAACATGGATTATTAGGTGACGTTATTTGTCACAAAAGTTTGAGCTGTTCACACTCCACCTTAATTCCAGCTTGCATAGTTAAGGATTCCTGTTCTGACACTGACTATTTTTTTAACTTTTTTCATATGTCTTACTGGTTTTTGTGTTACGTCTGCGGGGGTTCATAGCTGCGCTGGTAGCGTTCCTTCCAACGCAGAAAACAAGCAGGAGCAGCGTGCAGGTATGATTAAGGTTTTAATAAATTAACGCAGCACAAAAATACAAAACCTGATAACGCTAACAAGCGTGGAGCTAAAAAAACCTAAATGTCACCAAGGGTGAACAGCGAGGAATACTGTAGTGCGGAAGAAATGCTGGAGCTAGGCAAAAAAACTACAAGTAACGTAAATGTTGCTTATAGCAAGCATTGACCCAGCAACTAATGCTGGGTGACAGAAAACTATAAAGGGGAGTGATTAACCAGAACACCTGGTGGGAACACTAATTGCTAAACAAAGACAGGTGAGGAGAATCAGTGCCCATGGAAACCAACAGTAAACAGGGAAAGAGGGTGCACCCAGGAAGCAGACCAAAACAGAAAAACCACCAAACCTAAATCATGCCATGACCCGGGTGATGGATCATGACGATTTTATTATTTATCTCTACTCATGGTTCTTACTATTTTACAAGCTTTATCACTTTTATTTTCCAACGGTCCTCAGATGAGCTACGGTATCTGCCTCAGGGGTTATCAGCTGTGATAGTGTTTACTCACATGGCTCCTCTGTACTCAGCCATGCAATCATTGGTCCATATAGTTGCATATGTGTGTATGTTGTGTGTGTGCGTTTGTGTTTGGTATCTGTGTCCGTGTGTACATATGTATAATTCAATAGAAGTCGGAGCAGTATTATACCTTAACCCGGGGGTCAGCAACCCGTGGCTCTCGAGCCGCATGCGGCTCTTTAGTGCTTCCCTGGAGCATTTTGTGGACAAACATGACACAAACCTTCCCAATTGTTAGAAAGCCCACTGTTTAATATGTTTAACATGAGTATTTGGGGAACATCGTTTTGTCTTACTAATTTTGGCGGTTCTTGAACTCACCATTGTGTGGACTTTGACGCAACAGTTTGTTTACATGTAAAATCTTCCACTCTTTCTTTGTCTCATTTTGTCCACCAAACATTTTATGCAGTGCATGAATGCACAAAGGTGCACTTTGTTGATGTTATTGATTTGTTGGAGTGCTAAAATGCTATTTAGGCATATTGCATCATTATGCCTCATTTGTAGGTATATTTGAGCTCATTTAATCTCCTTTACTTTTATCCTCTTTGTATTTAATTTATATTTGCATGTCTCATGACACATTATCTGTATGCAATATTGGCTGCAATTCAGATAGTTGTTTGTGTGCCATGTTGTTCCAGACCACAGCAAATGTTACCTAACTTGCCAAAGATTGTAATAAATCTATTAAAATAAGACAGCCTGCCGTTTCCTTTAACTTGGACACACACATCTTAAAAGCCAGTAATTGCCAGGAGTTATCTCACCTTCTGAGTAGCCTCTGATTTACTAATGGTTTCTAATGTTGTAAAAATGTGTAAAATAAATATTACATTAAAAAAATGCTGTCAACGAAGATTTGCTTCAGCCTGCGACACATAGTCATTTTGATAGTAGGCTATTATAGCCAATATAGACACTTACGTCATGTGTTGTCTTTATTATAACACTTATATATGGCTTTTCATTTTTTGCGGCTCCAGACAGATTTGTTTTTTGTATTTTTGGTCCAATATGGCTCTTTTAATGTTTTGGGGTGCCGACCCCTGCCTTAACCTGTGTCAAATACAAGTCAATCTGATAACAATCATCAGGAGTAGTACACTCAACTCAAAATGGAGCGCAGGTCAAATTACATCCTACCATCTCACTTCTGACAAAATCTGTTTGAGGAATAGTCCCTTTATTCCGGAATTCAATTCACTTTAAAGACGGCAAAGCATCCCACTTTTGTCATCGCTTGTTCGTTAAAGTGCCGGTTGTAGAACCTTCAATACATATTTTAACCTGCAATTAATGTAATCATTCCTATCTATGACACCATGTCATTAAAGTCTGAGGAGAAGTACCCTCAACTCAAATATGAATATGGGCAAATTCCAGCTAATCATCTAACTTCTGATTCCATCTTAAGGGGGTTGTATTCAAAAGTGAAAAAAAAATAGATATTCGGGGATACGTAATTTTTCTTATTGTTTGTTTTTTTGTTTTAATGTATAGAAAAGATGTGACTAAGATACCAAGATATTATGATTCAAACCACGTACACAAATAAGCTTAATTGAAACAAATTACCGACCAATGGGTCAAAACATTTGAAAAGAAACCTATGGAACAGCTTGACTGATATTACTCATAGTCGCTGGATTACAACCTTAGGATAAATCAACATTAACTACAAATGTAAGTATTAGGCACCCTGCAGCTTTTGACGCCACTTACAGCCTAAAATCTAAATACCAAGTGCTCAATAGCCTGTGTGTACCAACGTGTGTGTGCTATTAGTGGGCCTGTTGCATTTTATTGATAACAAGTGCAAAAGTGGTGAAGACTGGCCTCTTTAAATGAGGCGTGTGTACTGTCACCATGGAAACACTCATTTACCTTACACATTTATGGTATCATATAGTCCAAACTATAGCGTCCTGCTGACATGCAGCACACAAAGATAATGCAAACTGCAAAAAGTTTTTTGGTACAGAAGAAATATTCAAATACCGTATTTTCCGGACCATAGGGCGCACCGGATTATAAAGTGCACTGCCGATGAATGGTCTATTTTTTATATTTTTTCATATATAAGGCGCACCGGATTATAGAGCGCATTAAAGGGGTTGTATTATTATTTTTTTTCTTCTAAATGTAAAATACTTCCTTGTGGTCTACATAACATGTAATGGTGTTTATTTGGTCAAAAGGTTGCATAGATGATGTTTTACACATCTTCAAGCCGCTTTCTGACAGTCGCTTCCGGATGCGCCGTTTTGTGGGCGGTCTTATTTACGTGGCTCACCTTCGGCAGCGTCTTCTCCCCGTCATCTTTGTTGTAGCGGTGTAGCGTGCAAGGACGGGAGTGGAAGAAGTCTCAAAAGTAGGAGCTAACTGTTTTAATGACATTCAGACTTTACTTCAATCAATAACGGAGCAGCATCTTCTCATCCGGAAACAACAACACAGGAAATGTGTCCCGTGAAAAACCGCCCGACCGGAACTCTAATAACTAAAGTTCCTTGGGTGAATAATGTACACTCACAACACCGGTATGTTTTAGTGCTTTCATGGCGAGTTTACTGACTAAGAACTTTACACTACTTTATATTAGAAATGGCAACAGCGGAGGATGAATGTCCCATACCAAGAAGATAGAGGCAAAAGAAGAAGCTTATCGACTGGCGGACGGGCGCAATTTTTCAGGATTTATGCAGATCCCAAATGCAGATCAGCAGGTACCAGAAGGTGAGAAAAGTTGCTTTTGCACAATATTGTGAAACAAAACGCCAGATAATATGTCTTACTTTGTACACACACCATACTAATACTCCTATGTTTTTAATGCGCCGACGCGGCTTCATAGTTAAAGTTAAAGTTAAAGTACCAATGATTGTCACACACACACAAGGTGTGGTGACATTTGTCCTCTGCATTTGACCCATCGTAGCTTACCAAAGTCGTAGTAAAACATTTTGATATATTTTTGAACGCCGTGTGTAATGTTCTATATTTTCCAATGGAACATTTAAAATGTTGGTGTTCTTTACTTGAGTCACATTGCCATCATAGGCCCTGCGATGAGGTATAGCGACTTGTCCAGGGTGAACCCCGCCTTCCGCCCGATTGTAGCTGAGATAGGCTCCAGCGCCCCCCGCGACCCCAAAGGGAATAAGCGGTAGAAAATGGATGGATGGATGGATGGACATTGCCATCATAGTGCAGTCTACATGTACAGTATATCTTATGTTTGACTGCCATCTACTGGTCACACTTATCATTACACCACGTACCAAATAAAATAGGTTCGAGGTGAGTAAGTGTCGTAGAATTTCTGACCTTTTGACCTATATTACTTGTCTATTAAGAATGTCCGCTCATTTTCAATTCTCTTCTATTTTGTGCCATTGAATGGACCAGTTGTGGGACAAAGGTGAATATGGAGTTATGCCAACCTGTCTACAGAATGTTTAGATTTTCCAAATATGACTAAGAGATAAGGTTGTTTTGGAACAGACAAACCAAAACAAAACAATCATGACGCACTAGATAAAAACAGTGACGCACGAGATAAAAAACAGTGACGCACAAAAGACATATAAAAAATGGCAGAAGACCGGGACTAGGAAGTGATTTTGGCTTGTGTGTGTCTTGTTTGCTCCGGAGTAACATGTGGTCTGTCTGCACGGCCAACTCAATTCAACCTGCACTTCTGATAATGGGTAAATAAAATTGTTGTACTAAACTACTTTTGTTGCCTGCTTAAGCTTCGGACAATCCACTACATAAGCTCAACCAAATGTATTCCTTACATTAGACACACCGGGTTATAAGGCACACTGTCAAGTTTTGAGAAAAAACAAGGATTTTAAGTGTGCCTTATAGTCCGGAAAAGACGGTACTACATTTCCTATACAAACAATTGAACGCCATTAAGCAGCAGACAGCAAAACAGACGAATAGACGATATTTGTAATTATTTTATTTTTGAGAGTCCAAAAATGTTTGCACGCACACAGAAATAATATTCTCTTTCACACTCTCTCTCTCTCTCTCTCTCTCTCTCTCTCCCTCTCTCTCTCTCTCCCTCTCTCTCTCTCTCTCTCTCTCTCTCTCTCTCTCTCTCTCTCTCTCTCTCTCTCAAACATCTGTCTTTGCAGTGTGATCGCCTCCTTTCTCACAGCCATTACGGCGTAACTGTGCCAGTTTGCATAAACTTTCTAAACTCCGTAAGACAGGGGTGTCAAACGTACGGCCTGACAGGTTTTATGCAGCCTGCGGGATGAGTTTGCTAAGTATAAAAATGAGCCGACATTTTTGAATGAAAGAAACTGCTGTTCTAAATGTGTCCTCTGGATGTCGCAATAGCAATTATTTGTATCTTTTTAAATGATGCTACATATGTAAAAAAAACAAAACAATGATGATGTAAATGAAAATGATCAAACTACATAAATAACATCCTGTAATTTTAATGTTGATATTATTTTTTATCTTGATATATTAAAAATTAACATCAATGAGTTGACTGATGAACATTATCATATAATGTATTCAGAAAGTATAAATAACAATACAAATAAAGATAGGATACTATTAACCACAACATGTAAGTGTAAAAAAAAAACCAAAAACTTTATGATTTGTATATTGTCAGAATGTGCCTGTTTTATTTTTAAACAAAGAAAACAATCTGAAGTCGTCTTTATTTTTAAGTTATCGTGCTGTGATTTTACCAGTCCGGCCCACTTGGGAGTAGATTTTTCTCCATGTGGCCCCCCGGTCTAAAATGAGTTTGACACCCCTGCCGTAAGGTAATAGACAGAAAACAAAGGAAGCAGAACAGTTTTAGTCCTGATAAATCACACCAAAAGAGCTTTTATTGCTTGCTCACACTGAAGGCGGACACTACACTCTACCCTCGCTTATATGTTCCTTGCTTGGCTTCTTCGTCTCCTCTTGTGTTCTCTTCATTTTATAACAGCCTCTTATTTGCACTGTTCTGGAATTGATTACCTGGTCTCTGTACGCAATGGACAAGATATTCGACTCTGCTGCTAATTTGCCACGTAGGTGTGGCTGACAGCTTTAATTGGTAACTAGCTTCCAGGAAATCTAATATGACAGCATAATTTTGGTGGACAACATTAACTTTATTGTGTCATCAAAAATTAGACAAGGGCTAAGGAAAGGAAAGTCAGCCAAGGCCATCTAGAGGAATCAATAAATACATTTGTCCTGTCCACTTCAGTTGGGCAAGCAATCTTCTAATTGATTATGATGTTCTCCTAGCTCTGATTTACTGTAGTATAATAAAAACAATGCATTCGCCTGTGACCAGCAATTAATTTAGCTTACCAACCGCAATCGTACTCCAAGGTGTGTCTAACACCAGCAAATTCCTGCAGCCGGCGAGCTACTCGGAAGCCTGCGAGGGAAGCGGGTTGAAAGCGGCTGGCAAGGTTTTGGGTTGGTCAGCTGGCAAAGACATTAGGGCAGAACGCAGCAGGGCTTGAAGGAGATACCGGAGGATGTGCCGAGTGTGAGAGGAGGAACAAGGAAAGGGGGCCCTCTTCATCATAGCAGATTGCCCTGTCTGTGCGCTTCTCAGCGCCCATACATCGCCTTCCCCTCGTCCCTGTATCCCCTCGATTGGATTTCCATCCTTGCCCATCGTTGTGTAATAGAGTCCCTAGATGTCTGGATGGATGGAGATGCAGCCAAAGCTGACAGTTTTACGGCGGAAAGCTCAAACCTGGGTAACAAGAAGCCTTAAACCTGGGTAATAGTTGTATAGCGCACTGGGGAAATGTGCAAATGTGTTTTCGGTTGTCGATTTCTCTTACTCCCTTTTCTAATCTTTGTGCCCTTCTTGTTTCCCTATTTTTTTTACTCCAAACTTTGTTTGTTTCCTTCTCAAAATTCTGACCTGGTTGCCCCGTCCATAGGCGTCGATCTACATTTCTGCCAGTGGGTGCTCAGTGTGTGTGTATTAGTGTTGTCCCGATACCAATATTTTGATACCGGTACCAGTACCAAAAGTATGTTGGTACTTTTCGGTACCTTTCTAAATAAAGGGGACCACAAAACATGTCATTATTGGCTTTATTTAAACAAAAAAATATTACGCTACATTAAACACATATGTATTATTGCAAATTAGTCCTTAAATAAAATAGTGAACATACAAGACAACTTGTATTTTAGTAGCAAGTAAACAAACAAAGACTCCTAATTAGTCTGCTGACACATGCAGTAACATATTGTGACATTTATCATTCTATTATTTTGTCAACATTATTAAAGGCCTACTGAAATGATTTTTTTTTATTTAAACGGGAATAGCAGATCCATTCTATGTGTCATACTTGATCATTCCGCGATATTGCCATATTTTTGCTGAAAGGATTTAGTAGAGAAAATCGACGATAAAGTTCGCAACTTTTGCTCGCTGATAAAAAAGCCTTGCCTGTACCGGAAGTAGCGTGACGTCACGGGAGGTAATATTCCTCACAATTTTACTCTATTTACAATGGAGCTAGAGAGATTCGGAGTGACAAAGCGACGATTGCCCCATTAATTTGAGCGAGGATGAAAGATTCGTGGATGAGGAACGTTAGAGTAAAGAACTAGAGGCAGTGCAGGACGTATCTTTTTTCGCTCTGACCGTAACTTAGGTACAAGCTGGCTCATTGGATTCCACACCCTCTCCTTTTTCTATTGTGGATCACGGATTTGTATTTTAAACCACCTCGGATACTATATCCTCTTGAAAATGAGAGTCGAGCACGCGAAATGGACATTCACAGTGACTTTTATCTCCACGACAATACATCGGTGACACACTTAGCTACTGAGCTAACGTGATAGCATCGTTCTCAAATGCAGATAGAAACAAAGTACATAAATCCCTGACTGGAAGGATAGACAGAAGATCAACAATACTATTAAACCATGTACATGTAACTACACGGTTAATAATGCTAAGCCTGGTAAAGTTTAACAATGCTGTTGCTAACGACGCTAAGGCTAACTTAGCAACCGGACCTCACAGAGCTATGATAAAAACATTAGCGCTCCACCTACGCCAGCCAGCCCTCATCTGCTCCTCAACAGCCGTGCTCACCTGCGTTCCAGCGATCGACGGCGCGACGAAGGACTTCATCCGTGGGTTTGGCGGCTAGCATCGGCTAGGCGTCTGCTATCAGGGTAAGTAGTCCTTTTTGTGTTGCTACAGCCAGCCGCTAATACACCGATCCCACCTACAACGTTCTCCTTTGCAGCCTCCATTGTTCATTAAACAAATTGCAAAAGATTTACCAACACAGATGTCCAGAATACTTGGGAATTATGAAATAACAACAGAGTTTTTTCTCCGGGCTCCGAATACTTCCCTTGCCCTCGTGACGTCACACGCATACGTCAGCATAATAAAACGTTTTTAACCGGAAGTGTGGCGGGAAATTTAAAATTGCACTTAATAAGTTAACCCGGCCGTATTGGCATGTGTTGCAATGTTAAGATTTCATCATTGATATATAAACTATCAGACTGCGTGGTCGGTAGTAGTGGGTTTCAGTAGGCCTTTAAGGACAAGTGGTAGAAAATGAATTATTAATCTACTTGTTCATGTACTGTTAATATCTACTTACTTTCTATTTTAACATGTTCTATCTACACTTCTGTTAAAATGTAATAATTACTTGTTCTTATGTTGTTTGATACTTTACATTAGTTTTGGGTATCAAATGATCAATCCGATACCCAAATAATAATTTTTCTTCTGAATATTCTTTGTGTATTGGTAAGTTTTTCACATCAGTACTTGCGCTTTGGCTCTAACATTTTGAAAGATTGCAATTTGCTTTATTGTGTGAATGCTGCAAACATTCACACATATGGTTTTATACACCAAAATTCATCTATTTATTCTTCTTCTTCTTCTCCAGATTTTGGCGCGCTCTACCTTCCACATTTTTCACCCGATTCAAACCGTTCCAACTTCAAACTGTCATGGGCTTTCCCTTATCAAATTCCAAAAATTCCCAGATTTCCCAGAATTCCAGGTTTTCCGGGACATTTTTCCCATTCACAATGAATTGACCATTTTTCAAACTTCCACCATTTCCACATTTTTCAACCTATTCAAACCATTCCACATTCAACACATGCCACCATTCTGGAAATTTTAACTTCTCCTTTTCCAACTTCAAAAAATTTCCAGAATTTCTGCTTTTCCAAAACCCTATTTCCACCATTTTTTCTGGCGACTACTCCTTCCACATTTTTCAACGCATTCCAACTGTTCCTCCTTCAAAACATTCCTCTTAATCAGAAATGGAAAAAATCCCGGTTTTCCCGAAATTCAACAGTTTTCCACCGATTTAAAAAAATTCAACACCAACCTTTTCAACTCATTCAGACCATTCAAGTGTTTTTTACATTTAAAAAAGAAAAAATTATGTAATCCCATCTCATGTTAACTACCCAACCGCAACTTAAAAGGGTTGGCTGAACTGCTATTAAGGTATGACGCAATCGGCGCCCATGTTAACTACCGAACTGTAACTTAAAAGGGTTGGCTGAACAGCTATTAAGGTACGATGCAATCGGCGCCCATGTTAACTACCGAACCGTAACTTTAAAAGGGTTGGCTGAACAGCTATTAAGATACGACGCAATCGGCGCCCATGTTAACTACAGAAACGTAACTTAAAGGGGTTGGCTGAACAGCTATTAAGGTACGACACAATCGGTGCCCATGTTAACTACCTAACCGGAACTTAAAAGGGTTGGCTGAACTGCTATTAAGGTACGACGCATTTGGCCCCCATGTTAACTACCGAACTGTAACTTAAAAGGGTTGGCTGAACAGCTATTAAGGTACGATGCAATCAGCGCCCATGTTAACTACCGAACCGTAACTTTAAAAAGTTGGCTGAACAGCTATTAAAGTACGACGCAATCGGCGCCCATGTTAACTACAGAATCGTAACTTAAAGGGGTTGGCTGAACAGCTATTAAGGTTTGACGCAATCGGTGCCCATGTTAACTACCGAACCGAAACTTAAAAGGGTTGGCTGAACTGCTATTAAGGTACGACGCATTTGGCCCCCATGTTAACTACCGAACTGTAACTTAAAAGTGTTGGCTGAACAGCTATTAAGGTACGATGCAATCAGCGCCCATGTTAACTACCGAACCGTAACTTAAAAAAGTTGGCTGAACAGCTATTAAGGTACGACGCAATCGGCGCCCATGTTAACTACCGAACCGTAACTTAAAAGGGTTGGCTGAACAGCTATTAAGGTCTGACGCAATCGGTGCCCATGTTAAGTACAGAAAATGTAACTTAAAAGGGTTGGCTGAACAGCTATTAAGGTACGACGCAATCGGCGCCCATGTTAACTACCGAACCGAAACTTAAAAGGGTTGGCTGAACAACTATATAAGGACTATAAGGTGGCCGGGCAGGCCATGGCTAAAGTTGCTGGAAGGTGTAGTAGAATTTCTGACCTTTTGACATATATTTCTTGTCTTTTAAGAATGTCCACTCATTTTCAATACTCTTGTATTTTTGTGCCATTGAATGGACCAGTTGTGGGACAAAAGTGAATATTAAGTCGTGCCAACCTGTCTATAGAATGTGTTGACTGTCTAAAGGATTCGAGTTGTTATGGAACAGATAGGAAAAACAAAACAAGACATTGACGCACTCGATAAGGAACGATGACGCACAACAGACATATAAAAAATGGCAGAAGACCGGAACTCGGAATTGATTTTGGCTTGTGTGTGTCTTGTTTGCTCCGGAGTAACTTGTGGTTTGTCTGCACGGCCAACTCAATTCAACCTGCACTTCTGATAATGGGTAAATACATTTGTTGTACTAAACTACTTTTGTTGCCTGCTTAAGCTTCGGACAATCCACTACAAAGGCACACCGCTTTTCCACTTATTACAGATAATTCATTAAGGATTCAGCTCTTTGTAGTTTTACATTTAATCAGGTGGTGTTTTCTGCCAAGGCATTCACTGATGTCTTCAAAAATTTCTCTAACCAATTAGTTTGAATGATCAAGCAACTCATGACATTTCAAAATCCAAGGCTTTTGTATTTAATAGAACATTGTCAGTCTTCTTTACTCTCAGAGACTTTTTGGATAGCCAATCAAAATCACCAGTCAATGGCAAATCCGGTATGCAATGACACCTTTTAGCAGAACTTTGTTTCAAACTGTTGCTTTAACATGTTAATTATCCGGGAGACTGACACAGGCATTTAGCTTTTCCACACACCACCCTGACTCACGGTTTCAACATTTGGTTCCTCTTAAAAGTGTATTAAATTACGTTGTACTTTCTGCAACCATTGGCCTTCCCAATGTAAAGCGAGTGGGGACAATTTGGAGATAGCACTATAGCAATATCAGACAAGTGCTGCTTTGACTCTTTGTCTTGTTGTTAAAATTGCCCGTGAACTTCTTCTTGGACAATTTTGCAGCTGAATACGCCAAATTCATATAACATGACATAGGCCAACGCATGACTCAGAGTCATATAACTTGGTTTCTTGCGCAACAGCTATAACGTATAATGCAATCGCCGCTCATGTTAATCACCAAACTGTATCTTAGAATACTAGGCTGAACAGCTATAAGGTATGATGCAATCAATGCTCATGTTAATTACTAAATCGTAACTTAAAAAATGTTTGCTGAATATCTATAAGCTATGATGCAATAGTTGCCCATGTTAATTACCAAACCGTAACTTAGAATGTTTGCTGAACAATTATAAAGTATGATGCAATGGCCACGTATTAAGGAAGGATGTGACATCACAGATGCAAAAGTTCAATACACTACACATATTGCAGGGTTTGGTGAAAGCCCAAAAAGAAATGCTTTACATATATTTTAGAGATAAGCAAAACCTTACTGACTAGTACTTTGTTTAAATTCTGCACGATTAAGTTTTATACAGAGAGTTTTCTAAAAAAAATTTCCGAGATAATTGTACTGGCTATGAAATGAAAAGAATTAAGCGCAATGAAAAAGACTTTACCCAGATTGCAGTGGAGTACACATTTGGCTGCCATGAACCCATAATGCACAGCTGCGACACTTAAGTGTTAGTTGTTGGTTTATCCCACTTCAACCGTTCCACTGTCAAAAAGTTCCTCTTAATCAGGACAAACAACAGAGTTGTTTTTTGGAACTGGAAAAATTCCCGGTTTTCCAGAAATTCCGTAATACCATTTCTCAATTCAACATGTTACTACTTCAACATTTCTCGAAGGATTTGAAAATTTCAACACCAACAATTTCAACTCATTCAGACCATTAAAGTTTGTATTTTACCATTTAAAAAAAAAATTGCCGCTTTACCCGAAATTCTCAAATTTTGGGGAAATTCCTATTGAAATCAATGGGACATTCTTCAAAGTTCCACAATCCCCACATTTTTCATCTGATTCCAACTGTTCCAACCTCAAAATATTCAGCCTGTTCAGAAAATGTGTGCTCGACTTCAACAATGCTAAAAAAATTCCAGGATTTCAGTTCTTCTTCAGCATTGGAGCATTCACACGCAATTCCTTCAGGAATTGCCTCATCTAGTTTTAAATGTTTTCATTAATTTTTTTTCCAGTATTTAATTTTGAACACACACAAAAAAATTTATACATGGCATCTCCAATACAATATTCCTTCCATCCATCCATTTTCTACCCCTTGTCCCTTTCGGGGTCGCGGGCAATATTGTCATCTGAAAAAACCAATGCTGATATCAAGAGGGGAAAAAAAAGAAACCGTGACAAAACCATATTAAAAGTGACACAAAAAAGCAGTGTGGGAACAATACAAAAAATAATTACAATAATAAAAAAGGAATATAACTCCAAAAAAGATACAATTAAAAAAAAAAATCCCTTCTTCTTTCCTTTCTTCCCTCCCTTTCCCGAGGGAAAAAATTAAATGAAATAAAAAATGTCTACAAGTTATGATTCAATATATGTCAGTAAATGCTTCCAGGTTAGTTCCGATTCATTCTAATATGTAGAGTTTATAAATCTTATTTTTTCAAGAGTCATTACGTTCACAAGTTCATTTAACCAGTTCCCGAAGTTGGGTGCAGATGGGGTTTTACACTCTTTGAGACGGAGCCTTTTGGCCAAAACTGTCCCGAGAAGCAACACGGCTGAAATATATTTCGGAAGTTGTTGTGTTTCTGAAGACCACCCAAACAAAATTATTCTTAATTTTAACACTCATATTATGGATTTGTACAAACTGCATTTGGTTGTTGGTTTTGTGCTGTTGTTTCCATTCCGGAAAATAGGTGGCAGTAATGTGACAACCCTCTGCCTTTTGGTTTGGGACCCTTTGAAACTGCGACAAGGGGTGGCACTTTCGTGACTTCGCCTTTTTGTGAACTTCTGGATCTGCCTCCCGGGAGCCTTTTGGCCATGGAGACCAACTACTGGGTCTCTGCCACACCAGAGTCAGTTTGGAGAGACTGGAGGAGAGGCGGATGAAGAGACAGGGCTGCGGAGCTGGGGCTGAGCGCCGGGACGGACATGCTTCCCGGTGTCTTGGCTGAATGAGCAAGTATCGGACACCTCCGTCTCCTTGGACACATCCTCGCTCATCAATGCGGACTGGACACTGGCTGAGAGTTAGTGGGCGGCCGAAGGTGGGGTCGGCTCTCTTGGTTGCTTTGTTGGGTCTGCTCCTGTCTCTGGCCATGATCCCCCCACCACAGCAGACGATGGCGTGGAACACAGCAGAGGCCACCACAGTGTATATGTTTGTTTTTTGTTGTTGTTGTTTTACTTTTGTGGCAAATGGCTGGTTGCATCAGCTCTGCTATTTTAATGTCTTTAATGTCCTTTGTGTTCTTTGATGTTTCCCTCTTAAACACATGTTTATGTGTGCTATGGCTATGCGTTTTTGTTCTCCTTGGCCTCAGTCTGGACCTCCTTTCCAGGGGTCCAGGCTTAGACTGAATATTTGTTTTCTCACCCCCGCATCCAGCGTTCACCTGTTTCTCACCTTTTTTTGTAAGGGGCGCCGGACGTTGGCAGACCCGTCAGCGATCCTGTTCTGTCTCCCTGTAATGTTTGTCTGCTATTGAATGGGATTGTGCTGAAAATGTTAATTTCCCCTCTGGGATTATTAAAGTATTTCTGATTCTGATAATGCAGTAACAAGGCACTGGGCCAAACTAGGCTGGGTTACAGTACCCTCAACTCGAGTCTGAAATGGGTCAAAGCACGGTCAATCAATTAATGGGTTATACTTAGGTTATTACCTTCTGAGACCACTTTTCATTGAAGTTGGAGGGGTATTACCCTCAACGCGGATTTAATCATCAAATCCAGGCTGGAGATCTCACTTCTGAGGCCTTTTTTTACAGAATTATTTAAAGTAGAACACTCAATATTGACTTTAACCCAGGGGTGTCAAACTCATTTTCATTGAGGGCCACATCGCAGTTATGGTTGCCCTCAAAGGACCGCATTTCATATATGAATATACACGTATATATATAATACATTAACAATATATTACTTTACATAAGCTGCAAAAAAAGTATAAACATTTTACTTTTAAAAACAGGCATCTCAGTCACCGAAAAATTTTACAGTAGGAGCAGTGTTTTTTTTTACAGCATATAACAAAAGTTGAATAAATGGAATGGAATGGAGAAACAATACCGCTGTTTTTAGCGGTAAAATTCCAGCAACAGAGCTGACAGTTTTGTTTTTTTTAATCGTAAAATCTTGTTTTAATGTTTTTTTTGTTTGTTTTTTAATTTCTTAGTGTCTTACTGTATATGGAAAAAAATAGTACCAAAATAGATTGTACGGTAAAAAAAACTCAAAACTAAAAAATCTATTGTCAATTTTACGGTCTATAATTTGATTGATAATTTGTTTTGAAATCATAATTCGAGCAGATATTTAAGTACAGTATTTATCATTATTTTAACAAAAAATATTTTTGGAATACATGATAATACAATATTTTGATTTTGATAAAAAAAAATAAAAAATTAAAAGATATGTAATTTCATGCTGTACATGATTTTTAATGTCAAAAGGGAAAGAACAAATATATTTAGTAAGAATAGATTAAGCATTTTATTAACGCATATTATTTCCAGGCTTTTGAGGGTCACATAAAATAATGTGGCGGGCCTTGAGTTTGACACCTATGTCAAGTAACAGTCCTACTTCTGACACTATTTGTCTTAGAATGGAACCAGACGGGAATATCATAGCTCCTTACATTAATTCCAAGGCGTCATTTCAATTACTTTTCAATTTCAGATTGTGTGAATATATATACAAGTATATACATTTAGAACGAAAAATATCAGACCTTATGAATTTCAATGAGTCTTACACTTGCTGTTTTTAATACGCTGATAAAAAAAACAAACATATTTTCTGTGCAGCCCAACACGAATATCCAAAAGTAAACATTTGCTGAAGTGCCATGTTTTATCATTATTACAGACATATGCTCAGAGTCATGTCACTGTTGCTTTGGGAGTGGGTCTAATTACATCAGAACGGAAAATATCAACAGGGAGACCCAAAAGAGCCTGCGCTTTGCAGCTGTTTTGCTGTCACTCTTAACCAAATGCCACGCCGACGGCCGCTGGCAGAGACAGATGATTGTCAAGGGACTTAAGGGGGGATGAGAAGAAGACGGAGTGCAAATTAAAGAGGAGGAAAAATGACAGATGGATTGTCAGATGTGGAGTAAGGCTGAAAGTGGGTGGAATTATGTTGGAATGGTTTGAATGTTGAAGAGTTTGAATTTTCAAGAGAAACAGACTTTGGTTTGGAACTTGGGAAAGTGTGAATTGGATAAGTGGAATGTGTTGATGTTGGAATGGTTTGAATAGGTTGAAAAATGTGCGAATTGTGGAAGTTCTAAAAAATTGACAATTCATTTTGAATGGGTAAAATGTCCGTGAGAACAGAGAATTCTTGGAAAACAAGGGATTTTTAAAAAAAAATGTTGAAGGAGAGCACACAATTTTGAACAGGCTGAATATTTTGGAGTTGGAACGGTTTCAATCGGATGAAAAATGTGGAAATTGTGGAACTTTGAAGAATGTCCCATTGGTTTGAATGGGAATTTTAAAAAAAAAGTGGGAATTTCTAAAAAATTGGGAAATTTCGGTAAAAGCTGGAATTTTTTTGAAAATGGTAAAAAACTTGAAAAGTCTGAATGAGTTGAAATGGTCAGTCTTGACATTTTTCAAATCGGTCGAGAAATGTTGAAGTAGTAACATGTTGAATTGAGAAATGGTATCACGGAATTTATGGGATTTTGGGAAAACCGGGAATTTTTCCAGTTCAAAGAACAACTTTGTTTTTTTTTCCTAATTAAGAGGAATGTTTTGACGGTGGAACGGTTGAAGTGGGTTGAAAAATGTCGCCAGAAAAAAGGGTGGAAATAGGGCTTTGGAAAACCAGGAATTCTGAAAAATCTTGGAATTTTTTCGAACTTGGAAAAGGGGAAGTTTGAATTTCCAGAATAGTGGAATGTGTTGAAGGTATAATGGTTTGAATAAGTTGAAAAATGTGGAAATGGCGGAAGTTTGAAAAACGGCCAGTTCATTTTGAATGGGAAAAATGTCCCGGAAAACCTGGAATTCTGGGAAATCTGGGAATGTTTGGAATATGTCAAGGGAAAGCCCGCGATTCCCGAATAGGCTGAACAGTTTGAAGTTGGAACGGTTTGAATCGGGTGAAAAATGTGGAAGGTAGAGAGCGCCAAAATCTGGAGAAGAAGAAGTAGGGGAATGATACTAAATAGATGAATTTTGGTGTAGAAAACCATATGTGTGAATGTTTGGAGCATTCACACAATCACAAGGTTCAAGTGACACTATTCTAATTGTTTACTACCAAGTTGCATTGTTCAGATATTGCTTGCAGTAACATAAAGTGGGAAAAAAACATATGGAATGAGAATATAATCTTCCAAATGTGGATACCAATCTCACATGAATGGGATATCAGCCAATGCAATTCATTAATTGAAACTGATTGTGCCAGGATATAAGACTATTGTTTTCATGATTGTCAAATTCATACCAAAGTGTAACTTGACAAGATCGTAAAAATGTATTACTAACAATGCAAGCTGTTTTCCTCACACATATCCATCCATCGGGCGGAAGGCGGGGTACACCCTGGACAAGACGCCGCCTCAACGCAGGGCCAACACAGATAGACAGACAACATTCACACTCACATTCACACACTAGGGACCATTTAAGTGTTGCCAATCAACCTATCCCCAGGTGCATGTCTTTGGAGGTGGGAGGAAGCCGGAGTACCCGGAGGGAACCCACGCAGTCACGGGGAGAACATGCAAACTCCACACAGAAAAACCCAGAGCCCGGGGATCGAACCCAGGACCTTCGTATTGTGAGGCACATGTACTAACCCCTTTATATTATTACCCTGCTAAAAAAAAATTTTAATATTACAATTGTATTATTGTACAATTGTTATTTTTTCTACATTAGTACAACTTAAGTCTCTTTATTTTATATTACAACTTAACTCCTTCTAAAATACACATTTCTTACTTACAAAACCCAAAAGCAGTGAAGTTGGCACGTTGTGTAAATGGTAAATAAAAACAGAATACAAAGATTTGCAAATCCGTTTCAACTTATATTCAATTGAATAGACGGCAAAGACAAGATATTTAATGTTGGAACTGGTAAACTTTGTTTTTTTTTGCAAATATTGGCTCATTTTAAATTTGATGTCTGCAACATGTTTCACAAAAGCTGGCACAAGTGGCAAAAAAGACTGAGAAAGTTGAGGAATGCTCATCAAACACTTATTTGGAACATCCCACAGGTGAACAGGCTAATTGGGAACAGGTGGCTGCCATGATTGGGTGTAAAAGCAGCTTCCATGAAATGCTCAGTCATTCACAAACAAGGATGGGGCGAGGGTCACCACTTTGTGAACAAATGCGTGAGCAAATTGTCCAACAGTTTAAGAACAACATTTCTCAACCAGCTATTGCAAGGAAATTATGGATTTCACCATCTACGGTCCGTAATATCATCAAAAGGTTCAGAGAATCTGGAGAAATCACTGCACGTAAGCGGCAATGCCTGTGACCTTCGATCCCTCAGGCGGTACTGCATCAAAAAGCGACATCAGTGTGTAAAGGATATCACCACATGGGCTCAGGAACACTTTAGAAAACCACTGTGAGTAACTACAGTTGGTCGCTACATCTGTAAGTGCAATTTAAAACTCTACTATGCAAAGCCAAAGTAATTTATCAACAACACCCAGAAACGCCGCCGGCTTCGCTGGGCCAGAGCTCATCTAAGATGGACTGATGCAAAGTGGAAAAGTGTTTTGTGGTCTGACGAGTCCACATTTTAAATTGTTTTTGGAAACTGTGGATGTTGTGTCCTCCGGACCAAAGAGGAAAAGAACCATCCGGACTGTTGTAAGTTGAAAAGTCAGCATCTGTGATGGAATGGGGGTTTATTAGTGCCCAAGGCATGGGTAACTTACACATCTGTGAAGGCACATACAGGTTTTGGAGCAACATATGTTGCCATCCAAGCAACGTCTTTTTAATGGACGCCCCTGCTTATTTCAGCAAGATAATGTCAAGCCACGTGTTACAACAGCTCGCCTTCGTAGTAAAATAGTGTGGGTACTAGACTGGCCTGCCTGTAGTCCAGACCTGTCTCCCATTGAAAATGTGTGGTGCATTATGAAGCCTAAAATACCACAACAGAGACCCCCGGACAGTTGAACAACTTAAGCTGTACATCAAGCAAGAATGGGAAATAATTTCACCAGAAAAGCCTCAAAAATGTGTCTCCTCAGTTTCCAAACGTTTACTGAGTGTTGTTAAAAGGAAAGGCCATGTAATACAGTGGTAAAAATGCCCCTGTGCCAAATTTTTTGCAGTGTGTTGCTGCCATTAAATTCTAAGTTAATGATTATTTGCCAAAAAATAAAGTTTCTCAGTTTGAACATTAAATATATTGTCTTTGCAGTCTATATACAATTGAATATAAGTCGACAAAAATCAGCAAATCATTGTATTCTGTTTTTATTTACAATTTACACAACGTGCCAACTTCACTGGTTTTGGGTTTTGTACATTCCACCGCAAAAAAAAAAAAAATGTTTACAGTAATTTTCTGATAATGTAAGAAGATGGAAGGGTCAAATTTGGATGACACCGTGTCTTAGTTTTAGAATTAATAATTTCAACATAGTGATTGGCTTAAAGTGTATGTTTGTGTGACTGCCATAAAAGTTGATGCCATGAGGCTAAGGTGAGTTGCAGCCCAAGCCAGAGAAGACACATCCATTCAATGTTTTAGAGGGTGGCTGCACACTCTAGCTCGTTTATTTAGATATGCAGTATACTGTACATAAAGTGCCTTGCAAAAGTCTTCAGACCCTTGTAAAAAAACACTTGAACACTTTTGCAAGCCACTGAATATGTACTGTATATACAGTCGTGGTCAAATGTTTACATACACTCTCTTATTTCCTTGTGATAGAGTGATTGGAGCACATACTTGTTGGTCACAAAAAACATTCATGAAGTTTGGTTCTTTTATGAATTTATTATGGGTCTACTGAAAATGTGAGCAAATGTAATTTTGTTTATATATGATATGCAATCTGTTGTTGTATTCCCTATTTTAAGTGTACATAAATGAAGGTATGTGTTGCTGACTTCGACTTGGATGTGATGTGGACTGTACATGGGTGCTTAATTTGAAAATGTATTTTTGTTTGTGGATTGTATGCAACCTGTTGTGTTCCCTGGTTTTTGGTGTACATGGGTGAAGGTGTGTGTTGCTGAGCCCGATCTGGACGTAATTTGAACTGGACCTGGTTTTAAGAACCCTTTTGAACAATCTGATTTCATTGACAACCCGGTCTGGTGAAGTTAAGGTCCTTTGTTTGTTTTGTTTGAAAGTAAAGCAATTTTAAAAACAATTACATAAAAAATAGTGATTAGTGAAAATGTTAGTGGACCAGCACCACACACAATCATGTGTGCTCGAATGACTGTATCCCTTGCAGACTGTATTGTTCTATACTGTAGGAACCAGAAGTTGTTTTTTTTAATAACAGAAAGAGACAGCTCCTTTTGTGTAAATGAGTGTGGATGAGTGTGAATGGGGGAGGGAGGGTTTTCTTGGGTTGATGCACTAATGGTAAGTGTATCTTGTGTCTTTTTTTAATGTTGTTTGAAATAAATTTAAAAAAAAAAAATTTAAAATTTAAAAAAAAAAAAAATGTGAGCAAATCTGCTGGGTCAAAAGTATACATGCAGCAATGTTAATATTTGCTTACATGTCCCTTGGCAAGTTTCACTGCAATAAGGCGCTTTTGGTAGCCATCCACAAGCTTCTGGTGGAATTTTTGACCACTCCTCTAGACAAAATTAGTGTCGTTCAGCTACATTTGTTGGTTTTCTGACTTGTTTCGATGGACTTGTTTCTTCAGCATTGTCCACACATTTAGGTCTGGACTTTGGGAAGACCATTCTAAAACCTTAATCCTAGCCTGATTTAGCCATTCCTTTACCTTTTTTCACGTGTGTTTGGGGTCAATGTCCTGTTGGAACACCCAACTTCGCCCAAGATTTTAGGTTGTCCTGAAGAATTTGGAGGTAATCCTCCTTTTTCATTGTCCCATTTACTCTCTGTAAAGCACCAGTTCCATTGGCAGCAAAACAGGCCCAGTGCATATTACTACCACCACCATGCTTGACGATAGGAATGGTGTTCCTGGGATTAAAGGCCTCACCTTTTCTCCTCCAAACATATTGCTGGGTATTGTGGCCAAACAGCTCAATTTTTGTTTCATCTGACCACAGAACTTTCCTCCAGAAGGTCTTATCTTTGTCCATGTGACGACTGTATATGCTCTTGTCCACATGGCTACAAGTGTGTTTGTGTGTGTTTTCTGTCTACCGTGTGACAGAATAGATGGCAGGTCTACAGACAGTGGCTTGACAGGTGTTTAATGAGGACGCTCTCTAAGGAACACAGGGACTCGTGCACACGCTTGAACACACATTGAGCAGCGGAGGGAACAATGCGCCTTTGTTCAGGGGAAAATCACTTGCCGAAACAATTAACTTGTGCTTGCATTGTGTTTACCATCGTTATTGACAAAATCAGATATAAAATAGAGCTAGGACGTCCTCCAATATTGGATATGATGTGGGCGGACTAGTGTGTCCTAATTTGGCTGTAAGTGTGTTTTTGGAGTCCCTTATGGAAAGACGGGCCAGCATACGTTGCCGTTGTGGCTTGTGCAGCCCTTTGAGACATTTGTGATTAAGGACTATATGAGTACACTTTGATTGATTGATTGATTGATTGACATACATGTAATACAGTTATCCTCAAAGTTTTATATTCATTACAAAAATGGTGACTGACTTAAAGGCAATTAGTTGCTAAATACTTTCGGATAAGTTTAGCTGTGAATGGTACATAATTTTGATTTTGATGTTTGAAATAAATTTGTCAGCATTTTCATAATAAACTACTACTACAATCACTACCACTCCTAAGTCCCGCCTGGGCCCTCACGGAAGTTTTGATGGATGGATTGTTTTTCAACCAATCTTGCTCAAATTTGTCAGACTTTTGGTTGTCAGTCCCAGAAAAGTGTGTCCCAAATCCTGTAGCCATTCGGCTAAACACCCTGAAGTTACAGGAAGTGTTTTTTTTTTTTTTTAGAGCGTACGTATTTCCGTACAATCATTCAAATTCAAATAACATTTCTCCCAAATGCAGTGAAAATGTATAATAACAGTGTCACATTAATACAAAAATGGTAAGTAAGTAAGTAAGTACATTTCATCTATAAAGCGCTTTGCACAGATAAAATCAAAGTGATGTACAAAACATAAGTGAAGTAAAACAACAAGCCCATTAAAACAGGGGCAACATCATAAAAATAATACAAAGTGGATTAAAATTGATAGTTAATATGTGCATTAACTAAAAGCTTTACTAAAAAGAGAAGTTTTCAAATGTTTCAAACAAATGCTATAAATGAACTCAGGATCATAAACAAACCCTAGTTTGACCCCTCACAAGTTACTTAAGGCCAAATTGAGCATTTTAAAATTTTCAAAAAATCGGTTATTGGTACCCCGACTTTGTGCAGTTTTTTATGAGGTTTCCCCCAGGAGTTGAATTTCAACTTTTTAGCACATGTTATTATACACCTTTAGAAACACATTGGTGAAGAGATTTCTTGGTAACGATTTAGTTCCCAGATTTTCAGACGCTTCCCTTAAAGGCCTACTGAAATGATTTTTTTTTATTTAAACGGGGATAGCAGATCTATTCTATGTGTCATACTTGATCATTTCGCGATATTGCCATATTTTTGCTGAAAGGATTTAGTATAGAACAACGACGATAAAGATTGCAACTTTTGGTATCTGATAAAAAAAAGGCTTGCCCCTACCGGAAGTAGCGTGACGTAGTCAGTTGAACATATACGCAAAGTTCCCTATTGTTTACAATGATGGCCGCATGAAGTGAGAGAGATTCGGACCGAGAAAGCGACAATTTCCCCATTAATTTGAGCGAGGATGAAAGATTTGTGGATGAGTAAAGTGCAAGTGAAGGACTAGTGGGGAGTTGAAGCTATTCAGATAGGGAAGATGCTGTGAGAGCCGGGGGTGACCTGATATTCAGCTGGGAATGACTACAACAGTAAATAAACACAAGACATATATATACTCTATTAGCCACAACACAACCAGGCTTATATTTAATATGCCACAAATTAATCCTGCATAAAAACACCTGCATGTTTGTTACGCTAGCTCCTAGCTCCTCTGCTAGCTCCTAGCTCCATAGAACACGCCAATACAATTCAAACACCTGATCAACACACACAATCACTCAGCCCAAAAGACCGTTCACCTAACCCAGGGGTCGGCAACCCAAAATGTTGAAAGAGCCATATTGGACCAAAAATGCAAAAACAAATCTGTCTGGAGCCGCAAAAAATTCAAAGCCATATTACATACAGATAGTGTGTCATGAGATATAAATTGAATTAAGAGGACTTAAAGGAAACTAAATGACCTCAAATATAGCTACAAATGAGGCATAATGATGCAATATGTACATACAGCTAGCCTAAATAGCTTGTTAGCATCGATTAGCTTGCAGTCATGCAGTGACCAAATATGTCTGATTAGCACTCCACACAAGTCAATAACATCAACAAAACTCACCTTTGTGCATTCACGCACATTAAAAGTTTGGTGGACAAAATGAGACGGAAAAAGAAGTGGCATAAAACACGTCCTAGAAAGTCGGAGAAAGTTATACATATAAACAAACTACGGTGAGTTCAAGGACCGCCAAAATTAGTAGGACAAAACGGCGCTCGCCAAATACTCGAATCAGTGAAGCATGTTTAATATAAACAGTGTGATTTATAACAATTAGGGAGATTTGTGTCATGTTTGTCCTCCTACAGAAACCATATTAACACAAAAAATATATTTTTTTCCCCTCATCTTTTTCCATTTTTCATACATTTTTTAAAAAGCTCCAGAGAGCCACTAGGGCGGCGCTAAAGAGCCGCATGCGGCTCTATAGCCGCGGGTTGCCGACCCCTGACCTAACCCAAGGTTCATAAAGCTTATATATTTTTAAAAAGTTACGTACATACGCAAAAAAAAGTTGCGCACATACGGTCAAGCGATCAAATGTTTAGAAGCCAAAGCTGCATACTCACAGTAGCACGTCTGCGTCTTTGTCATCCAAATCAAAGTAATCCTGGTAAGAGTCTGTGTTGTCCCAGTTCTCTACAGGCGTCTGTGTATCGAAGTCAAAAGTCCTCCTGGTTAGAGTCTCTGTTATCCGAGTTCTTCCATCTTGACTGCATCTTCCGGGAATGTAAACAAAGAAGCGCCGGCTGTGTACTGTTGTTGCTGACTACGTTCGAAAAATACGTCCATTTCGCACCGACAACTTTCTTCTTTGCTTGCTCAGCTTCCTTCTCCATAATGCAATGAACATGATTGCAACCGATTCACGAACACAGATGTCCAGAATACTGTGGAATTATGAAATGAAAACAGAGCTTTTTCGTATTGGCTTCAATGTGGAAGGCATACCCGTGTTCGCCGGTCTACGTCACGCGCATACGTCATCCTCAGAGGCGTTTCGAACCGGAAGTTTAGCGGCAAATTTAAAATGTCACTTTATAAGTTAACCCGGCCGTATTGGCATGTGTTATAATGTTAAGATTTCATCATTGATATATAAACTATCAGACTGCGTGGTCGGTAGTAGTGGGTTTCAGTAGGCCTTTAATGTTAAAAGTGTCAACACAGTCAAGATCACGGAGGGACTGGTGCACATTGACCAGAGTATGGCCGCAATAGCCTGGAATGCCAGGTCTCCACGGGTTTTAAAACAAGTTTTTAGGATCTTTAGAAGACCCTGGCCTGAAGATCGGAGGCTGGGCCCTGAAGAGTAGGGGCATAGCAAGTCAGTGATGTACTGAGGGGCCGCACCATGCAATGCACGGAATGTCAGGACTAAAATCTTAAACTCAATGCGGAATTCAGTCACCCGAGAGAGACTCGGAGTAGAGCTGCTGCTCCTTCGCTTGGAAAGGAACCAGCTTAGGTGGTTCGGGCATCTCGTGCGGATGCCTCTCGAGCGTCTCCCTAGGGAGGTCCTCGTTGGACGTCCCACTGGGAGGAGACCCCGTGGCAGGGCAAGGACCAGATGGGGGGATTACATCCCCTCTCTGGCCTGGGAACGCTTCGGGATTCCCCAGGAGGAAGTTGCTATTGTTGCTCTGGAGAGGGAAGTCTGGGGGTCTCTGCTAGAGCTGTTGTCCCCGCGACCCGATTCCAGATAAGCGGTTGAAGATGGATGGAATGTGGAATTTAACTGGAAGCCAATAAAGACTGGATAGCAGTCTCTTTTTCCTGAGGAAGCTTAGGTCCTTTAAAGGCCTACTGAAACCCACTACTACCGACCACGCAGTCTGATAGTTTATATATCAATGATGAAATCTTAACATTGCAACACATGCCAATACGGCCGGGTTAGATTACTAAAGTGCAATTTTAAATTGTGCGCAAAATATCCTGCTGAAAACGTCTCGGTATGGTGACGCCTGTGCGTGACGTCACGGATTGTAGAGGACATTTTGGGACAGCATTGTGGCCAGCTATTAAGTCGTCTGTTTTCATCGCAAAATTCCACAGTATTCTGGACATCTGTGTTGGTGAATCTTTTGCAATTTGTTCAATGAACAATGGAGACAGCAAAGAAGAAAGTTGTAGGTGGGAAGCGGTGTTTTCCGCAACACAAACACGTAGCCGGTGTTTCATTGTTCACATTCCCGAAAGATGACAGTCAAGCTTTACCATTGGCCTGTGGAGAACTGGGACTCTTACCAGGAGGACTTTGAGTTGGATACGCAGATGCGGTACCGTGAGTACGCAACCAGAATGTTGCCATAAGCATTTTGTTTAATTTGTATGTGTAACGCAGTACGCAGCTGCGGCTTCCAAACATTTGATCGCTTGCCCGTACGTGCGTGCTGCTATGTGCATGTCACGTACGTAACTTTGGGGACTTTGGGGAAATATGTGTGCTGTATGAACTTTGGGGAGGTGAACGGTACTTTGGGCTGTGGGATTGAGTGTGTTGTGCGGGTGTTTGATTTGTATTGGCGGGTTATATGGACGGGGGGGGGGGTGTTTGTTATGCGGGATTAATTTGTGGCATATTAAATATAAGCCTGGTTGTGTTGTGGCTAATAGAGTATATATATGTCTTGTGTTTATTTACTGTTGTAGTCATTCCCAGCTGAATATCAGGTCCCACCCGCCAGCATCTTCCCTATGTGAATCGCTTCCACTGCCCTCTAGTCCTTCACTCTCACTTTCCTCATCCACAAATCTTTCATCCTCGCTCAAATTAATGGGGAAATCGTCGCTTTCTCGGTCCGAATCGCTCTCGCTGCTGGTGGCCATGATTGTAAACAATGTGCAGATGTGAGGAGCTCCACAACCGGTGATGCCACGCGCATATCGTCTGCTACTTCCGGTACAGGCAAGGCTTTTTTATCAGCGACCAAAAGTTGCGAACTTTATCGTCGATGTTCTCTACTAAATCCTTTCAGCAAAAATATGGCAATATCGCGAAATGATCAAGTATGACACATAGAAAGGACCTGCTATCCTCGTTTAAATAAGAAAATCGCATTTCAGTAGGCCTTTAATGTGTGCAGCAAGCTGTTGGAGATCTTTTTCCAGTCTGTTGTGGCCAGTGCCCTGTACTTTGCAGTGGTTTGTTGGGGGAGCAGCACCAGCAAAAGGGACTTAAACCGGATTGACAAACTGATCCGGAAAGCCGGCCAAACTATTGGCACGCAGTTGGAGGCGTTTGTGTCAGTGAGGGACAGGAGGACACTGGACAAACTGCTCAGCACCACGGACAATCCTACCCACCCACTCCACCAGACAATTGAGGGACAGCGGAGCTCATACTCCAACAGGCTCCTTCAGCTTCGTTCCCACAGTGTTCCATTCAATAACTCCTTCATTCCGCACTCCATCCCGCTGTATAATCACTCGCCATACAGCATTGGTGATATCTGTCTATTATATTATATCTGTATATATAATGTGTAAATATTAAATATATGTTATATTTCATATTGCTACTATGGTACATTTTTTGTGTACTTTATACCTGCATTATCCTTTCCATCCTTACACTTTCCATCCTTTGTAACTAAGCTACTGTGCGGAACAATTTTTCTTGTGGATCAATAAAGTTTGTATAAGTCTATAAAATGGGGGTAATATGGCTTGTCAAAAGTCTGGCAGCCACATTTTGTACAGTCTGAAGTCTCTTTAGCGTTGACTTGTTGAAAAGAGTGAAAAGAGAATTGCAATAGTCAATAAGAGACGGAATTAACGTATGAACGATCATTTGGAGATCCAATTCTAATATCCAAAATAAAGGAAAACACAATGCACTCTCTGACACCTACAGGACGAGAATGAAGTAATGTGGCCTTGCAGTAATACACACAAGCTTAGGTAGTTCTGCCTTGGTAAAAAACATTTTATTTTTCCAATTTGGGCAGAGAATTTGAAGTATTTCCCCTCCAACACTGTCAAGCGTGCTAGTCATGGCGCTACCTGTCTGCTGTGAAACCGAGTGACGCCTGCTGAGAAAGCAGCGTGACCGGACAAGCGCAACTACATCTGTTGGCCTAGCAGGAGAACCAAACCTATTGATCACAACATTTTTTACGGGTCATCAAACATGTCGGGGAACGGCAGAAAACGTTCACACAGTTTGGCAGTGCGGTGTTGTTTGAAGGGTGTTGTTTACATTGCACATGGCACAGAGTCCTCGCGGTCAATTAGCACACAAGGCAGGCTGAAATGACAAACTGATCCGTCCTTGAAGCAACTTGTCGCCAAATGGTCAGCTGTACGGATGGGATTTATGGCTCTTTGAAGGGGGCTGGATCTTAAACCATTCCTTTCAAAGAGCTCTTTAAAAAATGGCTTATTATAGAGCAGGGGTGTCAAATGTACGGCCCGAGGGCCGGATCAAGCCCGCGAACAGGTTTTATACGGCCCGCGGGATGAGTTTGCTATGTATAAAAATGAGCCACAAATTTTTGAATGAAAGAAACAGCTGTTCTAAATGTGTCCACTGGATGTCGCAATAGCAATTATTTGTATCTTTGTAGATGATGCTACATATGTGCAAAATAAACCACATGATGTTAGAACATCAGTCGAGGAAAATGATCAAACTGTCACGGTCCGGGGGCGCGTCAGTGCGCATTCATCTGTGCACTGCACCGAGACCAGCGGCAGCGAACCGCTGCAATCAATCTCCGGCAATCTGCACACCTGGAGCTGATGATCAGACCTGCCTTCAAAAGCCTGCACAACCTGCCATCCCTCGCCGGAATATAACCTTCTGTTGGCGTACCTGTTTTCCTTCAGTTGCCTTGGATTCGAGCTGTGCGTCTCGCTTCCTTGGACCCCACCCCTGGATCTCAACTGCTTCCCTTGATCCTCGACCCCCGCTCTGGACACGGACCCTTTGATGCCTCTCTCTGCCCCACGAACCTCGCTTGGATCACAGACCCCTTTTGCTTAGCCCCTTTGGATTTGTCTGCTTCCTCATCCAAGAATTACGGTAATACTCAACAGCTAATTATTTATGTACATAGTCTTCCACCATACACCCCTTTTTGATCTAGTTCACACACGCCATTCCTTTGTTGTTTAATTAAATTATATTGTTCATTATTTATTATATTGTTTATATATACATATAATAACTACATAGAGCAATATTGCCCCCTTGTGGTTCTGTGCTGTCACAACTCCCTCCTCCAACCCATAACACAAACTACATAAATAACATACTGTAATTTGATTTTGATGTAATTTTTTTATCTTGACGGATTGAAAATTAACACCATTGAGTTGACTGATGAACATTATGTGGCAACTTCACTGTTTTGGGGTTTTGTAGCGTGTCACTACACCGGAGTTTGTTTGCATATGTATACATTCTGTACATACATTTACACATTTACCAATTCACACACACAAAGTGCTAACCACGAGATATCAAGAGCTGGGAACCTCAACATAGGCTTAACAAGGCTGGGATCGAACCAGTAACCCTACGTTAACAACCTGCCTTTCAACAAGAGGGCCATTCAACCCACTGAGCCATGTCGCCCACATGGAAGCATTCAATCGCACTCGCAATTTGTGTCTGCATCATGTAACGAGTACGGGAAAATATTACTTAAGAAAACCAAAATATAGTACCCCGACTTCCGCCCGATTGTAGCTGAGATAGGCTCCAGCGTCCCCCGCGACCCCGAAGGGAATAAGCGGTAGAAAATGGATGGATGGATGTTGGTTGATTAATTTTTTCAGATTTTCAAGGTTCAATTTATATTGGGTTTTTCATGAGTTTCCGCCCTTTTTTTCTGGTTGAAGTTGTCATAACTCTTCTTAGTTGTGGTAGGTACCGTATTTTTCCGAGTATAAGTCGCTCCGGAGTATAAGTCGCACCGGCCGAAAATGCATAATAAAGAAGGAAAAAAACATATATAAGTCGCATTTGTGGGGGAAATGTACTTGATAAAACCCAACACCAAGAATAGACATTTGAAAGGCAATTTAAAATAAATAAAGAATAGTGAACAACAGGCTGAATAAGTGTACGTTATATGACGCATAAATAACCAACTGAGAACGTGCCTGGTATGTTAACGTAACATATTATGGTAAGAGTCATTCAAATACCTATAACATATAGAACATGCTATACGTTTACCAAACAATCTGTCACTCCTAATCGCTAAATCCCATGAAATCTTATACGTCTAGTCTCTTATGTGAATGAGCTAAATAATATTATTTGATATTTTACGGTAATGTGTTAATAATTTCACACATAAGTCGCTCCTGAGTATAAGTCGCACCCCCGGCCAAACTATGAAAAAAAACTGCGACTTATAGTCCGAAAAATACGGTAATTTGTTCTGTCAATTTGACAATAATAGTCCTTCTGACTAAAAGCCCTTTTAACTGTGTACATGTGGCCTTTTGCTATGTTTTCAAAGGAACAGCAGACATGTACCACTCTGGCATTTTAGCAGCAGTCCAGCGGTGCATTTACAAAACCCAAAACCAGTGAAGTTGGCACGTTGTGTAATTCGTAAATAAAAACACAATACAATGATTTGCAAATCCTTTTAAACTTATATTCAATTGAATAGACTGCAAAGACAAGATATTTAATGTTCAAACTTTTTTGCAAATAATCATTAACTTAGAATTTAATGGCAGCAACACATTGCATTAATAATCCTTTTTTACAGCTTGTCCTTTATAATTTTGACAAAATAATAGAATGAGAAATGACACAATATGTTACTGCATACGTCAGCAGACTAATTAGGAGCCTTTGTTTGTTTACTTACTACTAAAAGTCAAGTTGCATAGTATGTTCACTATTTTATTTAAGGCCAAAATTGTTCTTGGATTGCAATAATAAACATTTGTTTAATGCACCGTAAGATATTTTGTTAAAATAAAGTCAATAATGCCATTTTTTCGTCAGAATAATTGTATATAAGTTATCACACAACTTGTTTTCCCATGAGTTCAGGTTGCCCTGCGAGAAGACAAAAGCTGTCTTTGATCTTATCAAGCAAAAGGCCTACCGCTTGTAAACCTCCATTGTGTGCGATGGGATGTGACGTGGAGGTGTCGGTTTCTTTGATCTATTGGAAAGCCACAGAACAGGAAGGACCCGAAATCTACAAGCAGAGAGGGGGCAAACATGACACCGCTCCAAGCACCTTTTTTGTTTGAACGGTTTATGACCCAATGCAGCGGGTGTTTATGGCCCCTCCCCTTAGAATCAGCTGCAGCTATGTAATCAGGAAATGCCCAAATAAAGGAGGAGGCGTGGAGCTCCCTCCTCAGAGCGTGGGGCGATACTTAGACTTAGACTTAGACTTCCTTTTTATTGTCATTCAAATTTGAACTTTATAGCACAGATAAGAACGAAATTTCGTTACATAAACTCATGGTAGTGCAGGATAAAAAAGCAATAAGGTGCATATATAAATAAATAAATATATATATAAAATAATATATAAATATATATAAACATATATAAATAAATAAATAGATTACTGTACAGATAAATATATTGCACTTTTCCACATGCGTCCACGTTTATGGATGTATGTTATATTGTTATATGTTATATATACTGAACAAGGGTGCAGGTCGACGCGCTCTCCTCCTGAGCTAAATTGAATCCTTGCTTCTTGTCTTTGTTTAATAGATAGTTCGGTGTTTGAACCTGACATACCGTAAGATATTTTGTTAAAATAAAGTCAATAATGCCATTTTTTTGTGGTCCCCTTTATTTACAAAAGTATCAAAATATGGAAATACAATTCCCAAGTTTTAAAGTGAACACTGAGGACGTATGTGTCATTTGGGTTCCTGTTTTAAATGAACCATTTTAACTACGCTGTGCCAAAGTGCTAACTGCATGGTCTCATTCACACTTGCTCTTATGAAGTATGGTCCATGCACTTTTGGAGGGGGAAAAAAGCCTTTTTTGGAAGTTCATTCCATTCCAAATTGAAAAAGTGCATGGTTATTCGGTTGGCGAGTGTCCATTCATGTGCGAGGCTTGTTAAGTTGATAGCGAGACAGCAGGAGATGAGGGTTTGCATGCGGTAGTCCATTATATCGCCATGATTCCCGTTCATATCAAATGGTTTATGGGAGATTTATGAGATCGGCTGCTGGCTTTTGAAAAAAAAATTAAAAAAAATGCAAAGTTAAAAATAATCTAATAGAAGAGAAAGGAAAGGAGCCAGCTCATCCTGGTGTCAGTCCCGGCAGCGAGATCTCAATTTGTGCTGGTAATGAGCCCGCGTCAGGGTCTCTGTGGCCAAAGCAGAAGCGGACCAGTGATAAAGATGAAGTGTGCTGCTGCTCCCATGGTGCCTTTTAGAAAAGTGGAACATTGACCACCAGAGCTCTATCTCATTGATCAGAGAGGCGGGGGGGAAAAAAAGCTAATTTCCTCCAGGGGTCTGTTTCCCACTCCAATGCCCTTTTAGCACAACTTGTGTCTTTACACAAAAATGTGGGACTACAGTTCGGGGCACTTAAATCCAAAACATTAATTTCATTTGGGGGCAGCTCTAAACATGCTGTATGATTCATGGTTGCATGTATACATTATTATTATTATTGCATCCACATTTTGCTCAACAAAAGGAATCCAGTTCTGGGAATCTTACCAACAATTTTGTCTTACCGTATTTTCCGGACTATAAGGCGCACTTAAAATCATTTTTTCCCCTCAAAACTCAACAGTGTGTCTTAAAACCAGGAATAATAGTGGAATAATTCTGGTTTTGCTTACCGACCTCGAAGCAATTTTATTTGCTATGTGGTGTAATGATAAGTGTGACCAGTAGATGGCAGTCACACATACGAGATACATGTAGACTGCACTATGATGGCAATATGACTCAAGTAAACAACACCAACATTTTATATGTTCCATTGAAAATACAGAACATTACACACGGCACTCAAAAATATATCAAAATAGTACGACTTTGGTAAGCTATGAAGACACACTGCTTGATGGATTGTTGGTGCATTAAACAAAGGAGTATTATTATGGTGTGTGTATAAGGTAAGACATATTATCTGGCATTTTGTTTCGCAGTATTATGCAAAAGCAACTTTGCGTACCTTGTGGCAGTGTTTTTGAACCTTTTTTGAGCCAAGGCACATTTTTTGCATTGAAAAAATCCGGAGGCACACCACCAGCAGAAATCATTAAATAAACAAAACTCAGTTGACAGTAAAACGTTGTTGTGGCAATTGTTGGATATGACTTTAAACCATAACCAACCATGCATTACTATAGCTCTTGTCTCAAAGTAGGTGTACTGTCACGACCTGTCACATCACGCCCTGACTTATTTTGATTTTTTTGGTGTTTTCCTGTGTGTAGTGTTTTAGTTCTTGTCTTGCACTCCTATTTTGGTGGCTTTTTCTCTTTTTTTGGAATTTTCCTGTAGCAGTTTCATGTCTTCCCGCTTCTACTTTGTTTTAGCAATCACAAATATTTCAGTTGTTGTTATCCTTCTTTGTGGGGACATTGTTGATTGTCATGTCATGTTCGGATGTACATTGTGGACACCGTCTTTGCTCCACAGTAAGTCTTTGCTGTCGTCCAGCATTCTGTTTTTGTTTACTTTGTAGCCAGTTCAGTTTTAGTTCCGTTCTGCATAGCCTTCCCTAAGCTTCAATGTCTTTTCTTAGGGGCACTCACCTTTTGTTTATTTTTGGTTTAAGCATTAGTTACCTTTTTACCTGCTTGCTGCCTCCCGCTGTTTCCGACATCTACAAAGCAATTACCTACCGGCTGCCACCTACTGATATGGAAGAGTATTACACGGTTACTCTGCCGAGCTCTAGACAGCACCGACACTCAACAACAACACATCATTTGCAGACTATAATTACTGGTTTGCAAAAAATATTTTTTACCCAAATAGGTGACATTAGATAATCTCCCACGGCACAACAGACTGTATCTCACAGTGGTTGAAAAACACTGCCTTATGATACTTGCTGATCTGTATTTAGGATCTGTATAAATCATGAAAAATTGTGCGCATCCGCCTTTGTAGTCCGATAAGTTTCTTGTTATGGGACCTTCATCCTCCGCTGTTGCCATTTCTAATATAAAGTAGTGTAAAGTTCTTACTTATATATGTCAGTAAACTCGCCATGAAAGCGCTAAAACATACTGGTGTAGTGAGTTTACATTATTCACCCAAGGAACTTTAGTTATTAGAGAGTTCCGGTCGCACGTTTTTTCACGGGACACATTTGTTGTTGTTTCCGGATGAGGAGATTCTGCACCGATATTGATTGAAATAAAGTGTGAATGTCATTAATACAGTTAGCTCCATCTTTTGACACTTCTTCCACTCCCGTCCTTGCACGCTACACCGCTACAACAAAGATGACGGGGAGAAGACGCTGTCAAAGTGAGCCACGTAATCAGAAAGCGGCTTGAAGATGATCTGTAAAACATAATTTATGCAACATTTTGACCAAAGAACCACCATTACATGTTATGTAGACCACAAGGAAGTGTTTTTAATTCACAAAAAATTCGCTTTATATATGAAAAAAGATAGAAAATAGACCATTCACCGGCAGTGAGCCTTATAATCCGGTGCGCCCTACGGTCCGGAAAATACGGTTAAATGCCTACTGAAACCCACTACTACCGACCACGCAGTCTGATAGTTTATATATCAATGATGAAATCTTAACATTGCAACACATGCCAATACGGCCGGGTTAACTTATAAAGTGAAATTTTAAATTTCCCGGGGAACTTCCGGTTGAAAACGTCTATGTATGCTGACGTTTGCGCATGACGTCAATGGTTGAAACGGAAGTATTCGGACACATTGTATCTCAATACAAACAGCTCTGTTTTCATCGCAAAAATTCCACAGTATTCTGGACATCTGTGTTGGTGAATCTTTTGCAATTTGTTTAATGAACAATGGAGACTGCAAATAAGAAAGCTGGAGGTGGGATCGGTGTATTAGCGGCTGGCTGCAGCAACACAACCAGGAGGACTTTGAGTTGGATAGCAGACGCGCTATCCGACGCTAGCCGCCGACCGCATCGATGATCGGGTGAAGTCCTTCGTCGCGCCGTCGATCGCTGGAACGCAGGTGAGCACGGGTGTTGATGAGCAGATGAGGGCTGGCGTAGGTGGAGCGCTAATGTTTTTATCATAGCTCTGACGAGGTCCCGTAGCTAAGTTAGCTTCAATGGCGTCGTTAGCAACAGCATTGCTAGGCTTCGACAGGCGGCACAGCATTAACCGTGTAGTTACAGGTCCAGTGTTTGGTTCGGTGTCTCCTGATAGTAGTATTGTTGATCTTCTGTCTATCCTTCCAGTCAAGGGCTTATTTATTTTGTTTCTATCTGCATTTAAGCACGATGCTATCACGTTAGCTCCGTAGCTAAAGTGCTTCACCGATGTATTGTCGTGGAGATAAAAGTCACTGTGAATGTCCATTTCGCGTTCTCGACTCTCATTTTCAAGAGAATATAGTATCCGAGGTGGTTTAAAATACAAATTCGTGATTCACAATAGAAAAAGGAGAAAGTGTGGAATCCAATGAGCCCTTTTACCTGAGTTACGGTCAGAGCGAAAAAAGATACATCCTGCACTGCCCTCTAGTCCTTCACTCTCACGTTCCTCATCCACAAATCTTTCATCCTCACTCAAATTAATGTGGTAATCGTCGCTTTCTCGGTCCGAATCGCTCTCGCTGCTGGTGTAAACAATGGGGAAATGTGAGGAGCCTTTCAACCTGCGACGTCACGCTACTTCCGGTACAGACAAGGCTTTTTTTATCAGCGACCAAAAGTTGCGAACTTTATCGTCGATGTTCTCTACTAAATCCTTCCAGCAAAAATATGGCAATATCGCGAAATGATCAAGTATGACACATAGAATGGATCTGCTATCCCCGTTTAAATAAAACAATTTCATTTCAGTAGGCCTTTAACTTTAAAAACAATTGGCAAAAAGATGACCTACACATCTGGGAGAACCTCGTATTGAGTGGACGTTAAAGGAAAAATAAAAAGCCTTCAATGAACAGACAGTCATTACAAAAGCATCACCATACATACGTACTTCAGCTCTCAAACCTCTTCTGACAACAATCAGCTGAATTGAAAACCCAATTTGTCATCCGCTAACATGGGAGTCCTGCGCTGTTATTGGCTCTCTTTCATACCAGATATTGTATCCTAATGACCAAATAATGGATTTGGATTCGCACATGACGATCGAGCTGCTTGACAAGACACGACACATTAATGGTGTGCTGAGAAAAGGGTCAGCCGGGGTGCACCGAACAGATGTGCTCCTCTAATTATGATCAGATAGAGAAGGAGGAGCAATGTCTGAAGGACACCTACAAACACTGGCACAATTTATGCGAACTACAGTGTAACTGTAACATATTACAACTGTCCATTTTAACAGCAACGTCATTCTATGTTATCTTAAAATAATCCAAGTAATCAAAGATACTGTATAGATCCCACTGACAAATATTGTCAGAGTTCTGAGCTTGTTTTAAGGTGTGTTGCATAACCTATTTTTAGAAAATATATTTTAAAAAAGTACATCGATATCAGGGAATGTTGAAGGTGGTTTTATGTCCATGAGGAAGGAGGTTATTCCAGGGAGGAGATTCACCAAACTCTTGAGTCGAAACCCGAAGTCTGAGTTGATTTATCCTAAGATTGGAAATTTTAGTGTTGGGTTTTAGAACAGCTCAACTGAATTACCGTATTTTCCGCACCATAGGGTGCACCGGATCATAAGGCGCACCGCCAATGAGTGGTCTAGTTTCGATTTTTTGTCATATATAAGGCGCACTGGATTATAGGGCACATTAAAGGCCTACTGAAATGAAATTGTTTTCTTTAAACGGGGATAGCAGATCCATTATATGTGTCATACGTGATCATTTCGCGATATTGCCATATTTTTGCTGAAAGGATTTAGTATAGAACATCGACAATAAAGTTTGCAACTTTTGGTCGCTGATAAAAAAAGCCCTGCCTGTACCGGAAGTAGCGTGACATCACAGGTTGAAGGGCTCCTCACATTTCCCCATTGTTTACACCAGCAGCGAGAGCGATTCGGACCGAGAAAGCGACGATTACCCCATTAATTTGAGCGAGGATGAAAGATTCGTGGATGAGGAACGTGAGAGTGAAGGACTAGAGTGCAGTGCAGGACTTTCTTTTTTCGCTCTGACCGTAACTTAGGTACAAGGTCTCATTGGATTCCACACTTTCTCCTTTTTCTATTGTGGATCACGGATTTGTATTTTAAACCACCTCGGATACTATATCCTCTTGAAAATGACAGTCGAGAACGCAAAATGGACATTCACAGTGACTTTTATCTCCACGACAATACATCGGTGAAGCACTTTAGCTACGGAGCTAACGTGATAGCATCGGGCTTAACTGCAGATAGAAACAAAAGAAATAAGCCCCTGACTGTAAGGATAGACAGAAGATCAACAATACTACCAAACCCTGGACCTGTAACTACACGGTTATTGCTTTCCAGCCTGGCAAAGCTTAACAATGCTGTTGCTAACGACGCCATTGAAGCTAACTTAGCTACGGGACCTCACAGAGCTATGCTAAAAACATTAGCTATCCACCTACGCCAGCCCTCATCTGCTCATCAACACCCGTGCTCACCTGCGTTCCAGCGATCGACGGCGCGACGAAGGACTTCACCCGATCATCGATGCGGTCGGTGGCTAGCGTCGGATAGCGCGTCTGCTATCCAACTCAAAGTCCTCCTGGTTGTGTTGCTGCAGCCCGCCGCTAATACACCGATCCCACCTACAGCTTTCTTCTTTGCAGTCTCCATTGTTCATTAAACAAATTGCAAAAGATTCACCAACACAGATGTCCAGAATACTGTGGAATTTTGCGATGAAAACAGAGCTGTTTGTATTGGGATACAATGTGTCCCAATACTTCCGCTTCAACCATTGACGTCACGCGCAAACGTCATCATATCTAGACGTTTTCAAACGGAAGTGTGGCGGGATATTTAAAATTGCACTTTATAAGTTAACCCGGCCGTATTGGCATGTGTTGCAATGATTTCATCATTGATATATAAACTATCAGACTGCGTGGTCGGTAGTAGTGGGTTTCAGTAGGCCTTTAAAGGAGGCATATTATTTTTATTTTTTTTCTAAATGTAAAACTACTTCCTTGTGGTCTACATCAGTGGTCCCCAACCTTTTTTGCACCATAGACCGGTTTAATGTAGGCATTATTTTCAGGGACCACACAACTCACTATAACGCAGAATTAGTGGGAGCCCTGGGCTTGTTTCTTTGCAATGGAAATCAGCCTTTGGCTACAATCTGTCACATTTATATTTGATATGTCCATTAATGTGCATTGTATCATGTCACAAAGTTATAACAAATGGCAACCTCCTGTGAGGAGTTTTATTGTACATCATTGGTGTGTCTAGTGCACAGGTGTCAAACTCAAGGCCCGCGGGTCAGATCTGCCCCTCCACGTCCTTTTATATGGCCCGCAAAAGCTTGGAAATAATATGTGTCAATAAAATACCTTATATTTTCTTTCTTTACTTTCTTATTTTCTTACTAAAGATATTAGAGTTTTTTTCTAGTTTGACAGGGAAAAAAAATGTGTCCATATTGCAACAGATATCCCAATAAATACTTAAATATCTGCTTAACTTATGGTTTCGAAGCAAGTTATCCATCAAATGGTGCACTATAAAAATGACCAATATATTTTACTGTCAAATTTAGGGAGTTTTTTACAGCATATTACTGTAAGTTGAAAAAAAAAACTACCAATGTTGTTTTTTTTACAGTAAAATTCTGTCGACTGAGCAGTCAGTTTGTTTGTTTGTTTTTCATCCACGGTTGATGATTGTATGGTATCACATTTTATTATGGTAAAAAACTGGCATCTGAGTTGCCAAAATTAAATTAAACAGCGGTACAGTATTTCTATTTGCAGTAATATGTTGTAAAAGTAATAATAGTAAAAGAGCACCATATATTTTACAGTAAAAGTATGGCAACTAAGCTGCCAGTTTTTTCTGTAAAAACAGTGGTCAAATCCACATATTTGTTTTACTCTTTATGTAAAAAATGTTTTAAATATTTAAATTCATAGGCAAATTTATTAATGATTTACTGTTACAAGCGGCCCTCTAGTGGCAGCCATGACTGCGGTGTGGCCCTCATTGAAAACAAGTTTGACACCCCTGTTCTAGTGGGACAGGCCAAAGTTAAGTCGGAGAAAATGCAGTCCTTTATAAATTATTTCATGTTTCTCTCCGGCCAGGTAGCAAATGCTTCACGGACCAGTATCGGTCCCTGTACCGAACCACCGGTCTCCATAACATGTAATGATAAATGATAAATGATAAATGGGTTATACTTGTATAGCGCTTTTCTACCTTCAAGGTACTCAAAGCGCTTTGACACTATTTCAACATTTACCCATTCACACACACATTCACGCACTGATGGCGGGAGCTGCCATGCAAGGCGCTAACCAGCAGCCATCAGGAGCAAGGGTGAAGTGTCTTGCCCAAGGACACAACGGACGTGACTAGGATGGTAGAAGGTGGGGATTGAACCCCAGTAACCAGCAACCCTCCGATTGCTGGCACGGCCACTCTACCAACTTCGCCACACCGCCCCTTAATGGTGGTTCTTTGGTCAAAATGTTGCATGGATTATGTTTTACCTGGCTTATTTTGAATCATTTAGTTTTGATTTTAATATTTCATAGGATAAGCGAATTGGGCAAACAGTAAAAAAATATCTTGCTTATCAAAATAAATATGTTTTAACTTTCAGTTATTGTATCTTGCTTACAATTCAGTGGACACAGCATACATTAGTGATGTGAATTAGATTTATATAGTGAAATTATATTTATATAGCGCTTTTCTCTAGTGACTCAAAGCGCTTTACATTGTGAAACCCAATATCTAAGTTACATTTTTTTAAACCAGTGTGGGTGGCACTGGGAGCAGGTGGGTAAAGTGTCTTGCCCAAGGACACAACGGCAGTGACTAGGATGGCAGAAGCGGTGATCGAGCCTGGAACCCTCAAGTTGCTGGCACGGCCACTCCACCAACCGAGCTATACTGCCCCTGGTTGCTATGGTGATCTGTGTCACCATCCAAGCTCAAATGTTGTGTCAAATTGCTACATGTTACTGCTGCGTCATATTAAATGTCAATTATCTATTTGTGTCAGGATTTTGGTAACTTTGTTCCTTCACAACCTTTAGACCAGGGGTGTCAAACTCATTTTAGATCGGGGGCCACATGGAGAAAAATCTACTCCCAAGAGGGCCAGACTGGTAAAATCACGGCACGGTAACTTAAAAATAAAGACAACTTCAGATTGTTTTCTTTGTTTAAAAATACAACATTCTGAAAATGTACACATCATGATGTTGTTGTTTTTTACATTTACATGTTGCGGTTAATAGTATTCTATCTTTATTTGTCGTTATTTATACTTTCTGAATAAATTATGGGATAAGGTTCATCAGTCAACTCGTTGGTGTTAATTTTCAATCAATCAAGATACAAAAAATAATAAAATCAAATTGCAGGATGTTATTTATGTAGTTTGTTCATTTTCCTCGACTGGTACACTAACATCATGTGGCTTATTTTTATTTTTTACATATGTAGCATCATCTACAAAGATACAAATAATTGCTATTGCGACATCTAGTGGACACATTTAAAACAGCAGTTTCCATCATTCAAAAATGTCGGCTCATTTTTCATATCTTATACTTTTTATACTGTTGGCCGTACGTTTGACACCCCTGCTCTAGATAGATAACCAGTGTGTTTTTTCAACATGCAATTCACACTTTTACTATTTGATGCTCTGGTATGAAATACTTACAGCATCACTAATTCACATGGCTCTGAACTTTACCTTTAAAATGTTAATTTGCAACTCTAGAGCTTAAACATTTTTTATTTTAAAGGGCAGCACGTGTCGGTGGAGGAACTACTTTCTGCAAGACATCCCTAACCTGAGTCCCTCATGTAAAATATTCAGAGAGCCTAGCAGGTGGATGGATGTCTCTCCCAGGTGACTAAATAGAGAGATCTGAGAGAGAGCTGGTGACAGCTCCTGGCAGAAATGTGCAGAAAAAGTCTGCAGCCAGGTTCTCATCTCTGACAACTTCGTAAGTCTACCCGTATCTTGTGCTGCATGCACTGGTACAAGTATGAGGCAAAACAACCTATGACCGAGGGAACTGTCGGTCTTAAAAACATATTTTTCAGAGTCAGGTGCTACAAAAGCAAATAACCCAGGGGTCAAAAAAACATTGGCATTAACAGCTGTGGTTTAAGTATCACTCATCAGCACAGAGTGGCTTTATCGACTTCTGCACACGCTTCAAGGTTCTTATTGCGCTCATCAGCAATATTAATGCTGGCTGAGCAGGTTGATGCTTAACATGAATACAACATTGGTTCTGTTGCAGTTAATACACATCTCAACAGTCCTTCTAAAAATGTGTACTTCCACCTCCACCATTGTCAGAGTAATTGTATATAAGTTATCACACACCTTGTTTGCTTGCAGTTTAGGTTGCTCTGCGTGGTTACTATCTACTTGTGCTCACAAAGCTGTCCTGGTTCTCATCAAGCAAAGGCGGACAGCTTGGAAATGTGTGCCATGGAATGCGCCTCGCCGTAGAAGTGTCTGTTTTTCAGATCTGGACAGCCACGGGAGGGGCCGTATCAGGACCCGAAGTCTCCAAGAAGATTAAGGCGGACGAGCAGAGAGGGGGTGAACCCGACACCGCTCCAAGCACATTTTGTTTTGACTGTTTATGACCCAGTGCTGGGCTGCTGCATAATGTGACCCCTCCCCTTAGAAGCAGCGTCAGCTATGTAATCAGGGAATGCCCAAATAAATGGGAAGGCGCTGGAACTTTTTCCTCAGAGCGTGGGGTGACACTGTGCGAGGGTGCAGTCCCACTCGCTCTCCTCATGAGCTAAATTGACTCCTGTCTCTGTTTGATTCCTTGTCCTGTTTAATAGATAGTTCGGTGCTTGAACCTGACAACCATATTCCCTTTTTTTGCAAACATTTTGACGACCACCTTGTTTCAATAATCTGTCTATGCTTTTGCAGAAACAAGTCAAATTGATGCATACAGGTGATAATCTGGAGGCTAAATAGGCCATTAAACTATGAATGATGCTCATTTCAACATAGCATACCAAGGCAGTGCTTTAATGATCTTGCAGAAACATATTTTACCTAGCAAACAAATAAAGAAAGCTATTGATATGATGTAGCATGTTGTACTGCCCTATGAAAATATGTCTCTAAGGAATTTAATAAGTCTAAATGTACACATGCAGGAATTTCAATGAATTGTGTGGGTTGGATGGTGTAGAATCACAGTAATCAGTCTAATGAAGTGCGTTTGTCTATGGGTTGTGAACAATGAGAGTGAATTGCAAGCGTCTGTTGAGACCCAGGAGCACAAACATGCGACAATTCTCCTACAAGTGGTCTTGTTGCACAGCCATCATGTACAGAACCCAAAACCAGTCATTAACTTAGAATTTAATGGCAGCACCACGTTGCAAAAAAGTTGTCACAGGGGTATTTTTACAACTGTGTTACATGGCCTTTCCTTTTAACAACACTCAGTAAACGTTTGGGAACTGAGGAGACCAATTTTTGAAGCTTTTCAGGTGGAATTCTTTCCCATTCTTGCTTGATGTACAGCTAAAGTTGTTCAACAGTCCGGGGTCTCCGTTGTGGCTTCATAATGCGCCACACATTTTCCATGGGAGACAGGTCTGGACTACAGGCAGGCCAGTCGAGTACCCGCACTCTTTTACTATGAAGCCACGCAGTTGTAACACATGGCACACTGACAAAGCTTAACCTAATATTACTATAACAATCTACAAGGTTAATATAGCTGGCTTCTCTTTCTTCCCCTCCATTTTTCTGCTTTCTCTTGTATTTCAAGTTATCCTTACGTATATGTATTGTTGCATTTGAACAATTGTATTATTGATAATAGAGGTAAATTATTGTTATTATTCATTATCAATAGTGCTATTTCTATTGGTATTTGTAATGTTCCATTTGTAGTGTAATAATGTTCATTGTCATTTCTGTACAGCTCGGTGAGCTGTGGAGTCCCCCAAGGCAGTATATTGGGACCTTTACTGTTCCCAATATACATAAACAACATGTCATCGGCATGCGACTGTGAATTGTTTTTGTTTGCGGATGACTCTGCCCTGCTGGTATCCGATAAGGACAAGTCACAGGTGGAGAAAATCCTCAGTGCTGAGCTCTGTAGAACTTGCACCTGGCTCGCTGACAACAAGCTATCCATACACTTGGGTAAAACAGAATCCATCCTATTTGGGTCCCACATCAACCTTAAGAAAGTCAATGACTTCACTATAAAAGTGGGTGACATTGTTATCACCAGAAAAGATGAGGTCACCTACCTAGGTTCCATTCTCGAGGCTAACCTTTCCTGTGATAAAATGGCAACCAAGGTAATCAAAAAGGTTAACCAACGAACGAGATTTCTCTACAGAATCTCCTCTCTGGTCAACAAAAGCACCTTGAGGATTCTGGCAGGAACTCTCGTTCAACCCTTTTTCGATTACGCATGCACCTCCTGGTACCCTAGCACCTCCAAAACCCTCAAATCTAAACTCCAAACATCTCAGAACAAGCTAGTCAGGTTACTTCTAGACCTCCACCCCAGATCACACCTCACTCCTACCCACTTCGCTAAAGTGGGCTGGCTCAAGGTGGAGGACAGAGTTAAACAACTTGCACTGAGCCTAGTCTATAAAATCCGCTACACCTCCCTGATACCGAAGTACATGTCAAACTACTTCCTTAACGTAAATGACCGCCATAACCACAACACCAGGGGGAGTTCCAATAACCACGTTAAACCCAGATTCCGAACTAACAAAGGTCTTAACTCATTCTCTTTCTATGCCACATCAATGTGGAATGCGCTCCCAACAGGTATAAAAAAAAGGGCATCTCTATCCTCCTTCAAAACCGCAATAAAAGTTCACCTCCAGGCAGCTACAACCCTAAACTAACACCCTCCCCGGATTGCTAATAATCAAATGTAAACAATCAAATGCAGATACTTTTTATTATGCCTTCTGATCTCTCTCTCTCTCTCTCTCTCTCTCTCTCTCTCTCTCTCTCTCTGTCTCTCTCTCTCTCTCTTTGCCCCCCCCCTCCACACCCCTGATTGTAAATAATGTAAATAATTCAATGTGATTATCTTGTGTGATGACTGTATTATGATGATAGTATATATGATAGTATATATCTGTATCATGAATCAATTTAAGTGGACCCCGACTTAAACAAGTTGAAAAACGTATTCGGGTGTTACCATTTAGTGGTCAATTGTACGGAATATTTACTTCACTGTGCAACCTACTAATAAAAGTCTCAATCAATCAATCAATTATTATTTAGTTCACTAAGTGCTTCTTTGCTATCACTTTCACCATCATATTTGTACATATCTTATTTGCTGATGTTGTTCTATTGTTGTTGTTATTATTGTTCTGTTTGCTGTTGTTGTTTGTGTCTCTCTGTCTTATCCCCCTCTGGTCTCCACAATTTCCCCCTCGGTCTTCCTTTTTTTTTCTCTTTCTATCCCCTCCTGCGCTGGCCCGGCTGCACCAAATGATAATATAAATACATTTAATTAAGTCAAATACAAATAAGGCAACAAGAGAAGTATCCCACACTTTTCTTTTGTAAAGTAAATGTGTACAGCCAATATGGGCATCTACATCAACTATATGATTTGCCTGAGAAGCTGGACAGGACAAAAAAAAACAAAAAACAACAACTACGAAGCCACGCTGTTGTAACACATGGCTTGGCATCGTCTTGTTGAAATAAGCAGGGGCGTCCATGATAACGTTGCTTGGATGGCAACATATGTTGCTCCAAAACCTGTATGTACCTTTCAGCATTAATGGTGCCTTCACAGATGTGTAAGTTACCCATGCCTTGGGCACTAATACACCCCCATACCATCACAGATGCTGGCTTTTCAACTTTGCGCCTAGAACAATCCGGATGGTTCTTTTCCTCTTTGTTCCGGAGGACACAACATCCACAGTTTCCAACAACAATTTGAAATGTGGACTCGACTATAACTGCGCCTTATAGTCCGGATAATACGATGCATTTAGCATTTACAGTAATGCTCAATTACAAGGAAGAGCTACTGGTTGACTACTTTAAGCAGCTGGAGACTGTTGGCAACTAACGAGGAGGAGCAAAAGTATAGACGAGCCAGCCTTTAGAATGCCCTGCTTCCATTAGTTGTCTGAAGCATGGCTGACCCTGTGATCAGTTATAAGGAGCTCGGCGCAAGGGGAAAGGGCAAGAAAGAGACAGGTTGCGGAGGGCAAACCATAAAATAAGCAAGGCAAGGTGTAAGGCAGGAGATGGTAGTGGAGATGGAATAACAATAACAAGGAAAACGCAGAGTGCACCCGGGCTCATGTGGAGACAGTAATAACGGATATTAGAAAAATGTACAGAGCAAGAGAGGTGAAAATTGAGTGAAAATATCACACGGCAACAAGAACAAAAGAAAATAACTAACAACCATAGGGCAACAAGTGCAAACATTTTCATATTGACAGGAAAATGAATGCCATTCAGTGAATGAATAGAATTCTCTCAGGAGGTGTTGGGGAAATGAAAATGGGCCCAGCAGCACCTTAGATATTGTAATATTGGAATCTCTCTGTTTTTAAGGAGAAAAAAAAACAGCTAAGTCGTGTATTTTGGTACATTTTCTGAGAGAACACACCTTGAAAGTAGGGGACAGGGGGACTTGGTTCGAGACATGGAAAAAACCTCAACCAATGTACATGTATAGATATTTTCCGGACCATAGGGCGCACCATATTATAAGGCGCACTGCCGATGAGCGGGTCTATTTTCTATCTTTTTTCATACAAAAGGCGCAACGGATTATAAGGCGCATCAAAGGAGTCATATTTATTTATTTATTTTTCTAAATGTAAAACACTTCCTTGTGGTCTACATTAGTGGTCCCCAACCTTTTTTGCACCACGGACCGGTTTAATGTAGGCATTATTTTCAGGGACCACAATACAACTCACTATAACAACTTCATATATAAGGCGCACCTTATATATGAAGGTGCGCCTTATAATCACTTCCCTGTGGTCTACATGACATGTAATGGTGGTTCTTTGGTCAAAATGTTGCATAGATGATGTTTTACAGATCATCTTCAAGCCGCTTTCTGACAGTCATTTCAGGATGCGCCGTTTTGTGGGTGGTCTTATTTACGTGGCTCGCCTTGGACAGCGTCTTCTCCCCGTCATCTTTGTTGTAGCGGTGTAGCGTGCAAGGACGGGAGTGGAAGAAGTGTCAAAAGATGGCGCTAACTGTTTGAATGACATTTTGAATTTACTTCAATCAATAACGGAGCAGCATCTCCTCATCCGGAAACAAGGCCGGAAATGTGTCCCGCGAAAAACCGTCCGACTGGAACTCTCTATTAACTAAAGTTCCTTGGTTGAATAATGTATACTCACTACACCGGTATGTTTTAGCGCTTTCATGGCAAATTTACTGACAGATATAAGTAAGAACTTGACACTACTTCATATTACAATTGGCAACAGCGGAGGATGAATGTCACTTAACAAGAAGATAGAGAAAAAGAAGAAGCTTATCGACTACGGTGTCGCCACGGACTACAAAGGCGGAAGCGCACAATTTTTCAGAATTTATGCAGATCCCAAATACAGATCAGCGGATACCAGAAGGTAAGAACAGTTGATTTTGCATAATATTGTGAAACAAAACGCCAGATAATATGTCTTACCTTATACACACACTATAATAATACTCCTATGTTGAAGCACAGTACAATCCATCAAGCGGTGCAGCTTCATAGCTTACCAAAGTCGTACCTAAACATTTTGATAGATTTTTGAGCGCCGTGTGTAATGTTCTATATTTTCAATGGAACATATAAAATGTTGGTGTTGTTTACTTGAGTCATATTGCCATCATAGTGCAGTCTACACGTGTCTCGTCTGTTTGACTGCCATCTACTGGTCACACTTATCATTACACCATGTACTAAATAAAATTGCTTCGACGTCGATAAGCAAAACCAGAATTAATCCATATATTAGGCACACCGGGTTATAAGGCGCACTGTCAAGTTTTGAGGGAAAAAAAGGGTTTAAGTGTGCCTTTATAGTACGGAAAAAACGATTGTAACTAACACACAACTTGTAATTAGCACAAAAACCTATTCTAATTAGCACACAACTGCTTTTAATTAGCACAACAACTGCTTGTAATCAACACGGAACTTGTAATTAGCACAAATAACTTTTGTAAATAGCACAACACATATTCAAATTAGCACACAAACTGCTTGTGATTTTAAAAAAATGTGTAATTAGCACAAAAAAATATTCTAATTAGCACAAAAACTGCTTATAATTAAAACAAAACTTGTAGCCAGTACAAAAACTGCATGCAATTAACACAAAACTTGTAGTTAGCACAAAAACCTATTCTAATTAGCACAAAAACTGCTTGTAATTAAAACAAAACTTAACCAGCACAAAAACTGCTTGCAATTAACACAAAACTTTTAATTAGCACAACAACTGTTCTAATTAGCACAAAACTGCTTCTATTTAGCACAAAAATCTGAGTGTAATAACAATAAACTCAAAATTAGCACAAAAACTGCTTGTAACCAACACACAATTTGTAACCAGCACAAAAACTGCTTCTTAATAACATAAAACTTGTAATTAGCACAAAACATATTCCAATTAGCACAAAAACTGCTTTTAATTAAGACAAATCGTGTAATTAGCACAAAAAACTATTCTATCCAAGAATGCACAACAATTATTCTCAACAAAAGAGGAGAAATATAATCCTAGAGAAAAATGTAATTTAAAACATTTGTATGCTCGTACAACACTTAAAACCTTTAGCATATCAGTATGTGGAATTAAATGATGGAATGGATTAAGCAAAGAAATCAAACAATGTACTAATATGATCCACTTCAAGAAACTCTTCAAACTTAAAGTGTTTACAAAGTACAAAGAAAAAGAACCATGATAAATATTCTGAATTTATGTCATCCATCCATTCATTTGCTAGATAATCTTACTTATCTCACCATATGAAATATAACTTACTTCACTAATTATTATTTATGTATTTTTATTGGTATTACTTGTGGAGTATATTGTGAATACATTGAGAACAGGAAGTGAGCAAAGGTTTTAGCAACTGCCATGTAAAGGACAAGGGGTAGGATTAAATAAACTCTGTTTCTTCCTACCCCTTTTCCAACATGTTGAATAAAGAAACTGGGAAATTGTGATGTATCATGTTGTATGCATGCATGTGTGATGCATCACGTTGTATGCATGCATGTGTGATGCATCACGTTGTATGCATGCATGTGTGATGCATCACGTTGTATGCATGCATGTGTGATGCATCACGTTGTATGCATGCATGTGTGATGCATCACGTTGTATGCATGCATGTGTGATGCATCACGTTGTATGCATGCATGTGTGATGCATCTCGTTGTATGCATGCATGTGTGATGCATCACGTTGTATGCTTGCATGTGTGATGCATCACGTTGTATGCATGCATGTGTGATGCATCACGTTGTATGCATGCATGCGTGATGCATCACGTTGTATGCATGCATGTGTGATGCATCACGTTGTATGCATGCATGCGTGATGCATCACGTTGTATGCATGCATGTGTGATGCATCACGTTGTATGCATGCATGTGTGATGCATCACGTTGTATGCATGCATGTGTGATGCATCACGTTGTATGCATACATGTGTGATGCATCACGTTGTATGCATGCATGTGTGATGCATCACGTTGTATGCATGCATGCGTGATGCATCGCGTTGTATGCATGCATGCGTGATGCATCGCATTGTATGCATGCATGCGTGATGCATCGCGTTGTATGCATGCATGCGTGATGCATCACGTTGTATGCATGCATGCGTGATGCATCACGTTGTATGCATGCATGCGTGATGCATCACGTTGTATGCATGCATGCGTGATGCATCACGTTGTATGCATGCATGTGTGATGCATCGCGTTGTACGCATGCATGCGTGATGCATCACGTTGTACGCATGCATGTGTGATGCATCACGTTGTACGCATGCATGTGTGATGCATCACGTGGTATGCATGCATGTGTGATGCATCACGTTGTATGCATGCATGTGTGATGCATCACGTTGTATGCATGCATGTGTGATGCATCACGTTGTATGCATGCATGTGTGATGCATCACGTTGTATGCATGCATGTGTGATGCATCGCGTTGTATGCATGCATGTGTGATGCATCACGTTGTATGCATGCATGTGTGATGCATCGCGTTGTATGCATGCATGTGTGATGCATCATGTTATATGCATGCATGTGTGAAGCATCACGTTATATGCATGCATGTGTGATGCATCACGTTGTATGCATGCATGTGTGATGCATCACGTTGTATGCGTGCATGTGTGATGCATCACGTTGTATGCGTGCATGTGTGATGCATCACGTTGTATGCGTGCATGTGTGATGCATCACGTTGTATGCGTGCATGTGTGATGCATCACGTTGTATGCGTGCATGTGTGATGCATCAGGTTGTATGCATGCATGTGTGATGCATCACGTTGTATGCATGCATGCGTGATGCATCACGTTGTATGCATGCATGTGTGATGCATCACGTTGTATGCATGCATGTGTGATGCATCGCGTTGTATGCATGCATGTGTGATGCATCACGTTGTATGCATGCATGTGTGATGCATCACATTGTATGCATGCATGCAAAGATGCATCACGTTGTATGCATGCATGTGTGATGCATCACGTTGCATGCATGCATGTGTGATGCATCATGTTGTACGCATGCATGTGTGATGCATCACGTTGTATGCATGCATGTGTGATGCATCGCGTTGTATGCATGCATGTTTGATGCATCACGTTGTATGCATGCATGCGTGATGCATCACGTTGTATGCATGCATGCGTGATGCATCACGTTGTATGCATGCATGTGTGATGCATCACGTTGTATGCATGCATGTGTGATGCATCACGTTGTATGCGTGCATGTTCCAAATAAACTCCAACTCAACTCAACATTACAACATCATGTCTAACAGAGCATGAAATGTGCAACTAAAGAATAATATCCACTAATCCAAAATGAAAGGGATGTATTTAATTTTCATCATTGGTGAATGACAACTCTCCACTGTCAATACTGCCTGAAATTTATTTCATGGTGTTATCGTTTTGAACTATGAATAGTTGAAATCCGACGCAATGTTTATCCCGCTTGTCGCAATGTCATTCCCACTCGCCAAATCCTGCATGTATCATATCTACATCAGTATCGATTCTATTTAATACAATGGAAGCCCTGCAGGCACTGCGGTCGCACATTTGATGGGTTTTCCGATATGATGTCGATTTATTCTGCTCTATATGGCTTACAATTTTCTTCCAAAATGTGACGATATTAAACCTCTTGTACACCACTTTATTATTCCTCACCTGGCTGTATCCTTTTTAATTAGACCCCGCTGCAATTTTCTCCACTTAGTCCCACCAGACAGAACACAATTTTAAAATGGCATTCAGAATAAGAGCGTTAAAAATGAACTCATTCGCTTCCTTGGCATTCTACCGCAGGTACACTTCCTGGATGATTTTTGGCATTCCCGGGCTGCATTGGTTTTGGAGCGGAGCGTCGTCAAACGGCCGTATTTATGTGTGCTGGCTGCGCCGCGATAGCAGCTGCTGTGCGCCGGCCGGGCTTTGACCGACGTCTGGCAGGAAGATGCTGTAATTTAGGTGGTGTAAGTGCTCTCCGGCCAGGGAGGATTTGCAGGGTTGGCTTGCGGGTTTATGGAGTGACAAAAATGCTGCTGAATAGCTTGGGAGACTCGTAGGTGTGAATCAGTTTGCAACAAAACACGCGACAGCCAATGCGATAGACACTATGACAAACATGTGGATGGACATTTACAGCATCATTTACCATAACTTATTTCATCATTTCATTTAAGAATAGCTTATGGCTGTATATATTCTGTATTTAGCCGGGAGAGATAGTCTTCCCAATGTATCCTGGGTCTTCCCCGTGGCTTCCTTCTGGTAGGACGTGCCCGAAACACCTCACTATGGAGGCGTTCTGGTGGCATCCTGACCAGATGCCCGAACCACCTCATCTGGCTCCTCTCAATATGGAGGAGCAGCAGCTTTACTTTGAGCTCCTCCCGGATGACAGAGCTTCTCACCCTATGTCTAAGGGAGAGCCCCGCCACCCGGTGGAGGAAGCCCATTTAGGGCGCTTGTACCCGTGATCTTGTCCTTTCGGTCATAACCCAAAGCTCATGACCATAGGTGAGGATGGGAACGCAGATCGACCGATAAATTGAGAGCTTTGCCTTCCGGCTCAGCTCCTTCTTCACCACAACGGATCGATACAGCGTCCGCATTACTGAAGACGCCGCACCGATCCGCCTGTCGAGGTACTTGGGGCAGGGTCTCTTCCCCAACCCGGAGACGACACTCCACCCTTTTCCGGGCGATAACCATGGACTCGGAACTTGGAGGTGCTGATTCTCATCCCAGTTGCTTCACACTCGGCTGCGAACCGATCCAGTGAGAGCTTAAGATCCTGGCCAGATGAAGCCATCAGGACCACATCATCTGCAAAAAGCAGAGACCTAATCCTGCAGCCACCAAACCAGATCCCCTCAACGCCCTGACTGCGCCTAGAAATTCTGTCCATAAAAGTTATGAACAAAGGGCAGCCTCGGTGGAGTTCAGCCCTCACTGGAAACGGGTATTTATTTAGTTACATTAAATGTTCCTGCCAACTACTACTCCTCTTTTTTTTTTTTTTTAAGTCAGAATAATGTCACGGCACATGCGCAATCCCGCATGTCCTCTGTAGCAAGCTTTGCCGGCACCTCTGCTAGAGACGCGTCAGGACACGCCCCTGCGCTCTGCACGCATCGCGGCCACGCGCCTGCAAATCCTCAATCAGCGCACCTGGGCCTAATGAAGACAGACAGCATAAAGACCAGCGGACCACAAAATCCAGTGCCGGAACATAGTTCACTCCCGTAGTAAGCATCCAGTCTCTGGCTCCCCTCCCACGTACTTGATCTCTCTCTGTGCCTTCCCTGTTCCCGTGTCTTATGTCCTTTGTGTCTCCCGCAGTACTTCCCATGTCTTCCGTGTGTACCTCGACTTTCCTCTGGATTCCGGACTGCTTCCCCCGATCCTCGACCCCTGCTTGGACACGGACCTCGTTGCTTCTCTCCAGCCCCTGACCGCTTGCCTGCCCACAGACTACCTTCTCGCCTTGCCCCTTTGGTCTGACGAAGGATTCATCCAACACACACATACAATAAACTCTGGTAACATTCACATCGTTTTGCACCTTTCACTTAGAGTAGCATACACATCCCACCTACTCATCAAGTTCAATAAACCAATTGAACTGATTCCTGCTGTGGTGTCGTCTCCTTCCCCTGCCGTACGTAACAAATAAACACACTTTTGTTTTGATGAATCGTGATTAATTGCAGTCAATTGCATTTTTAAATGGTTTACTTAAATGCAGACACCATATTTTTCGGACTACAAAGTGGATTGGTATTTCAGCCGCATGCACCTAATTTTAGAAGAAATACATCTGTTTATATATCGTATTTTTCGAACTATAGGGCGCACTTAAAATCCTTTCATTTTCTCAAACCTCGACAGTGCGCCTCATAACCCGGTGCGCCTAATGTACAGAATAATGTTGGTTGTGCTTACTGACCTCAAAGCTATTTTATTTGGTACATTGTGTAATAAGTGTGACCAGTAGATGGCAGTCACACATAAGAGATACGTGCAGACTGCAATATGACTCAAGTAAACAACACCAACATTTCCATTGAAAATATAGAACATTATCAAATCCATCAAAATGTTCTAGTACGACTTTGGTAAGCTATGAAGCCACACCGCTCGAGGAATTGTACTGTGCTTCAACATAGGAGTATTATTATGGTGTGTGTATAAGGTAAGACATATTATCTGGCATTTTGTTTCGCATTATTTTGCAAAAGCAACTTTACCTTCTGATACCTGCTGATCTGTATTTGGGATCTTCATAAGTCCTGAAAATGTGCTTGCTTCCGCCTTTGTAGTCCATGGCGGCCCCATAGTCAATAAGCTTCTTCTTTTCCTCTATCTTCTTGTTATGGGACATTCATCCTCCACTGTTGCCATTTCTAATATAAAGTAGTGTAAAGTTCTTACTTATATCTGTCAGTAAACTCGCCATGAAAGCGCTAAAACATAGTGAGTTAATATTATTCACCCAAGGAACTTTAGTTATTAGAGAGTTCCGGTCGGACGGTTTTTCACGGGACACATTTTCTGTGTTTTTGGCGTTCCACGGATGAGGAGATGCTGCTCCATTGTTGATTGAAGTAAAGTCTGAATGTCATTAAAACAGTTAGCTCCATTTTTTGACACTTCTTCCACACCCGTCCTTGCACGCTACACCGCTACAACAAAGATGACGGGGAGAAGACGCCGTCGAAGGTGAGTCACGTAAATAGGACCGCCCACAAAGCGGCGCATCCTGAAGCGACTGTCAGAAAGCGGCTTGAAGATGATCTGTAAAACATCATCTATGCAACATTTTGACCAAAGAACCACCATTACATGTTATGTAGACCACAAGGAAGTGATTATAAGGTGCATCTTCATATATAAGGTGCGCCTTATATATGAAAAAAAGATTGAAAATAGACCATTCATCGGCAGTGCGCCCTATGGTCCGGAAAATACAGTAAATAAAGACAAAAACATAACAGTCCCTATTGCTTATAATGCCATTATTGGTCGATAATATTGTCCATCCCTAGAAGTAAACATGGAGGTTGATTCTACTGCGCTTTAGAATGTGTGCCTGCTCAGCAAGAATCATCAAAAATTCACATTCGAATGTGAAGATGATCTGTAAAACATAATCCATGCAACATTTTGACCAACGAACCACCATTACATGTTATGTAGACCACAAGGAAGTATTTGACATTTAGAAAAAAAATATAATAATATGACTTATTTAATGCGCCCTATAATCCGGTGCGCCTTATATATGAACAGATCATTCAAATAGACCATTCATCGGCAGTGCGCCTTACAATCCGGTGCGCCCTATGGTCCGGGAAATACAGTATGTTGGAACTGGAGCATTACCATCACTATAATATACTGTAGTTGGACAGAATGTTTTAATAATAATTATATGGCTGTTAGTGCCAAGGAGCGGACTTTAGTGCTTGTTGATTCAATTGGACCACAATGAATATGACATATAAACTCCCATATATTTATTAGCAGTCGTTTCTACCAGTCCAACAACAGCCTATTTTTCCCATGTCAAGTGACTCCAATAAAAACCAACATGACAAAAATGTCAGACACCAAACTACTTTGGCTATTAGCTGAATTTTTAAAAAGAAAAACACCATATGTATATCCTTTGAAAAATACATTTTTTAGTTCTTCTTGAAAGAGTGTGTTTATGATGCGGTAACAGTCGGAAAAAATCACAAGACTGAGCATAAAAAAAAGGGGACCTCTGAAATAATTGAAAGAAAAAAAAAAATTCAAAAGGGAGTGAATCATCAAAGCAAAATTCACATAAAGAGACAGCAATTTGCAGCTGGTTTATCCAGACAGGAGTGGCTGTGTTTACGCGTCTGGGTGAGTTTGAAGGCATACATCTCATTATAGCTTATCTTTGGGGCTTGTGCTCCAAAAGTGACCCCCGCCTACTCCAAAACAGGTGCTCTTCGTTTTCCCACCCGACCCGACCCGACCTGACCCCTGCCTCACCTCTAAATTCCACCCGAGTGCCAGCTCCCCCCCCGTAACCGCCACCATTCATCCATCAAAACTAGTGGTGTAATCTTTGCGTACTCCTCCGAGCAGATGGCTTTCGTACGCCCCGAGCGAGCACAAAAACATCAGATTTGACATTAATATTCATGACTTTCTGACACGTTTGAGTCATAGAGACGCATCTTTCCCCACTTAGACGCGGGAACGATACACATTTCACGGTAGAGAGATATAAGTTGCAAAAACAAGGACGTGATCTAATCTCGTCTTGACCTTTTCCAGCCCCGGAAAAAAGACGTTTTCGAAATGGAACTTTCTTCCGACGCGATGTCACGCCAGCTCTTCAAAACAGCTCAGTCAGTACACCTCTCACATTTCAGCAAACATTTTAGTATGTCTTCTCAGGGGACATTATTACACTATATTGCCAAAAGTATTTGGCGACCTGCCTTGACTCACGTATGAACTTGAAGTGCCATAGGGTTCAATATGATGTCGGTCCACCGTTTGCAGCTATTACAGATTCAACTCTTCTAGGAAGGCTGTCTACAAGATCGCAGAGTGTGTTCCAAAAGCGCATTGGTGAGGTCACACACTGATATTGGTCGAGAAGGCCTGGCTCTCAGTCTCCGTTCGAATTTCTCCCAAAGGTGTTCTATCGGGTTCAGGTCAGGACTCTGTGCAGGCCAGTCAAGTTCATCCACACCAGACTCTGTCATCCATGTCTTTATGGACCTTGCTCTGTGCACTGTTGCACGGTCATGTTGGAAGAGGATGGGGCCCGCTCCAAACTGTTCCCACAAGGTTGGGAGCATGGAATTGTCCAAAATGTTTTGGTATCCTGGAGCATTCAAAGTTCCTTTCACTGGAACTAAGGGGGCAAACCCTACTCCTGAAAAACAACCCCACACCATAATTCCTCCTCCACCAAATGTCCCACTCGGCACATTGCAGTCCGAAATGCACCGTTCTCCTGGCAACCTCCAAACCCAGACTCGATTAATCACTCCAGAGAACTAAAGTTCCTTGGGTGAATAATGTAAACTCACTATACCGGTATGTTTTAGCACTTTGATGGCGAGTTTACTGACAGATATAAGTAAGAATTTTACACTACTTTATATTATAAATGGTAACAGCGGAGGATAAATGTCCCATAACAAGAAGATAGCAAAAAAGAAAAAGCTTATCGACTACGGGGTCACCACAAACTACAAGGGCGGACGCGCAAAATAATTCAGGACTTATGCAGATCCCAAATACAGATCAGCAGGTACCAGAAGGTAAGAAAAGTTGCTTTTGCATAATATTGCGAAACAAACCACCAGATAATATGTCTTACCTTATATACACACACCATAATAATACTCGTATGTTGAAGCAGAGTACAATCCATCAAGCGGTGTGGCTTCATAGCTTACCAAAGTCGTACTAAAACATTTTGATTGATTTTTGGGCGCTGTGTGTAATGTTCTATATTTTCAATGGAACACAAAACATTTTGGTTCTGTTTACTTGAGTCATATTGCAGTCTAAACGTATCTCTTATGTCTGACTGCCATCTACTGGTCACACTTATCAATTCACCATGTACCAAATAAAATAGCTTTGAGGTCTAGCATCACGTTATAAGGCGCACTGTCGAGTTTTGAGAAAATGAAAGGATTTTAAGTGCGCCTTATAGTCTGAAAAATACAGTATATACCTATGTATATATTTATTGAATACAGATGTAGTTTTTGTTTTATTGAGATGTTCTGAAGGTAGCCTAAATAAATGTGGTTTCAAGAAAACATTGTATTATAGAAGAGACACATTTATATTTAGCCAACTAAAACTAAAGTAACAAAACTAAATACACTTTCATCAAAAAAAAATAAAAAATCCTAAAAATTTAAGAATAACTGCACTTTTTTTGAAAATGTGTCTAGCATTCACAATCATTATGAAAGACATGATGACGGATGGATTTTTAAAATAAAAGCATTCTAACTTATAAATAAACGGAAACAAAAGCCTGCTCATAATGAAGCAAATGGGAGGTCCTCTATTCCACCCAATAAATAACCATTCAAAAACTGCCAACTATACTCCATTTACATTTCATGACTTGAATATCAACCAATTATTAGTGACATTGTTATTATAAGCGCTAACTCAGACAAACTATTTCTAGCAGCGCTGTGATCACAAGCCTATGTACAACTTCGACATGAACGAACAACCGGAAAGGTGTTTCCTCGCTTCCTTACTCCTGAGAAGTTTATTGTAGATCTTAAATCATGCATTTCACCTGGACAGAAGAAGTCTGAGGACGTATTCCGACACGTTGGTACACTTTAGGGATTATGGCGAGAACGACACGAAAAGATGCTTGGTAAGCAGACTTTTGATCGCATGTATTATATATTTAGAATGCATGTCTTTCATCATTTTTGAAAGATAGGCAACATTTAAACAAAAAAGTGAAGTTCCTCTTTAATTGAAAACTGCTGTCAAAGTCAACATTGTGTTTAAAAAGTGTGACTCTGAGCACCATTGTTGTCGAATACTGCCTTAATCCTACTCAGTGTCCGCCCTGAGATCGGTAGGTTGTGAGTTTAAACCTCGGCCGAGTCATACCAAAGGCTATAAAAATGGGACCCATTACCTCCCTGCTTGGCACTCAGCATCAAAGGTTGGAATTGGGGGTTAAATCACCAAAAAATTATTCCCGGGCGCGGCACCGCTGCTGCCCACTGCTCCCCTCACCTCCCAGGGGGTGAATAAGGGGATGGGTCAAATGCAGAGGACAACTTTCACCACACCTAGTGTGTGTGTGACAATCATTGGTACTTTAACTTTTTAACTTTAACTATTGGACATGGAATTACCCAGAACTGAACATGTTTTTACTGGAATCCTCTTAGGACTCTTTTTTTTTTTTTTTTTATCTCTGAAGTTTGTGCTCCTCATCATGCTGGAAATCTGTTTTTTTTTCCAAGGGAGCGGATGATGCTCTGCTTCAGAATGAACCCCAACTTCCCAACATTCGTGCAGACTGAGAACACGATGCTACCGTACCACTGCCATGCTTGACTGTAGCCAAGACACAATTGCGGGTAATCACTTGAAATGTCAAACAGCTGCGTGCTGAGTCATTTTGAGTTGGCGGTAAATCGAAACTCTTTACAATGACTATTTAAAATGCGTCATAAAACCCACTTTTTTTTGCCTTTTGGCAGTGGTGGAAATCATGATCATAATTAAAGATACAAATATTTTTGGATTTACTTTCCCTAAATATCTAAAATTATTCATATTCTCTTCATGTCGTATTATGCTCCTTCCAATGCTGTTGTTTTTAGGTTAAGAGTTTTTATCCAATCAGAATTCAGCTAGCTTATGTTGCCATGCTGTACCAAATCTGCCCGGGGCCTTCAGAATCAACGTGTCCGTTCACTTACGGTGCACTGACACATATAGTTGATAGACAATTGTGATAGCCAATCAGACCACAAATTGTTGTCAGTAATGCCTTCTAGCTGGCCTTACGCTGTGATTGGATACTCACTTGGGTGTCCCAAGTGAGTATCTAATAACAAGTTTTGAAAACAGGAAGTGGCACCGGAGCCATACGAGCCATAGAAAGCCAGAGAAAACTCACCGGTACTCACAAAGAAGGAGAGCAAAATGTTGATTATGTGGCAGATATCTATTTGCAAGGCCATTTTCATGAAGGATACTTAAAGGCCTACTGAAATGAAATGTTCTTATTTAAACGGGGATAGCAGGTCCATTCTATGTGTCATACTTGATCATTTCGCGATATTGCCATATTTTTGCTGAAAGGATTTAGTAGAGAACATCGACGATAAAGTTCGCAACTTTTGGTCCCTGATAAAAAAAGCCTTGCCTGTACCGGAAGTAGCGTGACGTCACAGGTTGAAGAGCTCCTCACATCTGCACATTGTTTACACCAGCAACGAGAGCGATTCGGACCGAGAAAGCGACGATTACCCCATTAATTTGAGCGAGGATGAAAGATTTGTGGATGAGGAACGTGAGAGTGAAGGACTAGAGTGCAGTGCAGGACGTATCTTTGTTTGCTCTGACCGTAACTTAGGTAAAAAGGCTCATTGGATTCCACATTTCTCCTTTTTCTATTGTGGATCACGGATTTGTACTTTAAACCACCTCGGATACTATATCCTTTTGAAAATGAGAGTCGAGAACGCGAAATGGACATCCACAGTGACTTTTATCTCCACGACAATACATCGGTGAAGCACTTTAGCTACGGAGCTAACGTGATAGCATCGTGCTTAAATGCAGATAGAAACAAAAGAAATAAGCCCCTGACTGGAAGGATAGACAGAAGATCAACAATACTACTATCAGGAGACACCGAACGAAACACTGGACCTGTAACCACACGGTTAATGCTGTGCCGCCTGTCGAAGCCTAGCAATGCTGTTGCTAACGACGCCATTGAAGCTAACTTAGCTACGGGACCTCGTCAGAGCTATGCTAAAAACATTAGCGCTCCACCTACGCCAGCCCTCATCTGCTCATCAACACCCGTGCTCACCTGCGTTCCAGCGATCGACGGCACGACGAAGGACTTCACCCGATCATCGATGCGGTCGGCGGCTAGCGTCGGATAGCGCGTCTGCTATCCAAGTCAAAGTCCTCCTGGTTGTGTTGCTGCAGCCAGCCGCTAATACACCGATCCCACCTACAGCTTTCTTCTTTGCAGTCTCCATTGTTCATTAAACAAATTGCAAACGATTCACCAACACAGATGTCCAGAATACTGTGGAATTTTGCGATGAAAACAGAGCTGTTTGTATTGTGATACAATGTGTCCCAATACCTCCGTTTCAACCATTGACGTCACGTGCAAACGTCATCATACATAGACGTTTTCAACCGGAAGTTTAGCGGGAAATTTAAAATTGCACTTTATAAGTTAACCCGGCCGTATTGGCATATGTTGCAATGTTAAGATTTCATCATTGATATATAAACTATCAGACTGTGTGGTCGGTAGTTGTGGGTTTCAGTAGGCCTTTAATTGCTGACGTGGGTTTATTGAATGTTAAATGCGCCGAAAAAATAGATCGTTTTGTACACTGTTGAGGGGGATTAATGCCCAGTAGTGTGCAAGTGTGTTTCTGTATAGTATCTCCAGCCGTGTCCATGTGGTGACATAAATTACGGTGTTTTGAGAGGTGAAGTCGGACTAAGTAGGACATCACTGAAGGCCTTTTAATAATAATAATACTAATGGATTAGATTTATATAGCGCTTTTCTAGACACTCAAAGCGCTTCACAGAGAAGTGAGAACCCATCATTCATTCACATCTGGTGGTGGTAAGCTACTTTCATAGCCACAGCTGCCCTGGGGTAGAATGACGGAAGCGCTGCTTCTAGTTTGCGCCTACGGCCCCTCCGACCACCACCCTCATTCATTCGCCAGTGTGAGCGGCACTGGGGGCAAGGGTGAAGTGTCCTGCCCAAGGACACAACGGCAGCGATTTGGATGTCAAGAGGCGGGGAGCGAACCTGCAACCTACCCACTATGCCATGCCGCCCCCAATGTCTGCAACATGTTTCAAAAAGGCTAGCACCATCCGTCCATCCATCCATTTTCTACCGCTTGTCCCTTTCGGGTGCTGGAGCCTATGTCAGCTGCACACGGGCGGAAGGCGGGTACACCCTGGACAAGTCACCACCTCATCGCAGGGCCAACACAGATAGACAGACAACATTCACACTCACATTCACAAACTAGGGCCAATTTAATGTTGCCAATCAACCTATCCCCAGGTGTATGTCTTTGGAGGGGGGAGGGGCTTATCCCCAGGTGTATGTCTTTGGAGGGGGGAGGGGCCTATCCCCAGGTGCATGTCTTTGGAGGTGGGAGGAAGCCGGAGTACCCGGAGGGAACCCACGCAGTCAGGGGGAGAACATGCAAACTCCACACGGAAAGATCCAGAGCCCGGGATTGAACTCAGGACCTGCGTATTGTGAGGCGCACGCACTAACCCCTGTTCCACCATGCCGCCCCCAATGTCTGCAACATGTTTATGCAACAAAAAAGACTGAAAAAGTTGAGGAATGCTAATGTTTTGTGGCAATTGCAACTTTAACCACAGCATCAGTTGCTATGTAGAGTGGCTCTTTCCGTCATTTTCAGCAAACTGCATTGCAATATGTTCTAAATCTCCCTCTTCCTCTCACGCGACATCCACACAGGAACGGGGCCATATGAATATATCCAAATTGCATCCCTTTCAGGTAAAGTGCCAATAAAGTTGACGACATTCTACTATACGACTTTACCAATACAGTTTGCAATTGGCAGTTGGCGTCATCTGAAAGAAGCAGTCCATCTTTTATATAAAACATTCACTCTACATATCCTTGAGGCAAAATGAGCAACAACGACAAGAAAAACGGACCATGAACTGCAGTCGCTGTGGCAGCCGGCAGATAAGCGGCACGTCTTTTATCTCTGCCGTAACTAAATGTTTCTCATTAGTCAAAATGAATGCACAAATGCCTAAACCCCAAGGTTTTGGAGACTGAAGATCGAACCGAACCGCCAAAACAGCGTGGCGTGCTCGGCAGCTGCGCCGCCATTAGTTGCTGTAAAACCCAGATGGGCTGGGTCCCACAGTGGGGCTTGTACCCACGGCAGTAGATCATGATTGATAGGGACTGTCGGTGATGTGCTGATCATCTAGTGGGATCTGTCAGCTGCAATATTGCTGCAAATGTGCCGGACATGCCGCAGCGGGACGGCGCGGCATCTGTGGCCTTCCTTTTAACGGTGAGGGATGAGGTTAGCGCAGTGGCCAGTGAGTGGGTGGGGTGTCATGCACAAACACACAAAAATCTCCCCAGCAAACATTGTTCAGGGTGACCCGCTTTCACCTTGTACAGCGGAAACACTGATGATGTATTAGGAATGTGACAATGGCTGCCACATTTTACGTCCACATTCGCATGTGAATCATTGATGCTTCTTGCTGAGCAGGCACACTTTCTAAAGCGCAATAGAATCAACCTCCGTGTTCACTTCTAGGGATGGACGATATTATCCACCAATAATGGCATTATAAGCAATAGTGACTGTTATTTTTCTGTCTTAATGGTCTGTTTTCAGTCTTTTTTCATATATAAAGCGCACCTTATATATGAAGGTGCGCCTTATAATCACTTCCTTGTGGTCTACATAACATGTAATGGTGGTTATTTGGTCAAAATGTTGCATAGATCAGTGGTCCCCAACCTTTTTGTAGCTGCGGACCGGTCAACGCTTGAAAATTTGTCCCACGAACCGGGGGGCGGGGGGGTTGTATTATTTGGGGACCACTGGCATAGATGATGTTTTACAGATCATCTTCGAGTCGCTTTCTGACAGTCGCTTCAGGATTCGCCGTTTTGTGGGCGGTGTTATTTACGTGGCTCACCTTCGACGGTGTCTTCTCCCCGTCATCTTTGTTGTAGCGGTGTGGAAGAATTGTCAAAAGATGGAGCTAACTGTTTTAATGACATTCAGACTTTACTTCAATCAATAACGGAGCAGCATCTCCTCATCCGTGGCTCACTAGTGCACTAAAAACGCCGGAAATGTGTCCAGTGAAAAACCGTCCGACCGGAACGCTCTAACAACTAAAGTTCCTTGGGTGTTTAATGTAAACTCACTACACCGGTATGTTTTAGCACTTTCATGGAGAGTTTACTGACAGATATAAGTAAGAACATTACATTACTTTATATTACAAATGGCAACAGCGGAGGATAGAAGACAGAGAAAAAAAAGAAAAGCTTATCGACTACGGTGTCTCCACGGACTACAAAGGCAGACGCGCACAATTTTTCAGGACTTATGCAGATCCCAAATACAGATCAGCAGGTACCAGAAGGTAAAAGGATCGCAACAATCCGCTGCCTGCCCAAGGCTCAGAAAATCTGTAGAGACTCCTCCCACCCCCACCAAGAACTGTTTTCACTGCTGGACTCTAGAAAGAGGGTCCGCAGCCTCCGTAGCAGAACCTCCGGGTTCTGTAACAGCTTCTTCCCTCGAGCCATAAGACTCTTGAACGCATCATAATAATCCCCTCAATTCCCCCCAAAAACAGATTACCCTCGCTGGAATATAAAGACAATATAACATACATCCATAAACGTGGATGCATATGTAAAAGTGCAATATATTTATCTGTACAATAATCTATTTATTTATATCTGCACCTTATTGCTCTTTTACCCTGCACTACCATGAGCTAATGCAACGACATTTCGTTCTTATCTGTACTGTAAAGTTCAAATTTGAATGACAATTAAAATGAAGTCTAAGTCAGAATAGTTGTTTTTGCATAATATTGCGAAACAAAACGGCATATAATTTGTCTTACCTTATACACACACCATAATAATACTCGTATGTTGAAGCACAGTACAATCCATCAAGCGGTGCGGCTTCATAGCTTCCCAAAGTCGTACTAAAACATTTTGATAGATTTTTGAGCGCCGTGTGTAATGTTCTATATTTTCAATGGAACATATAAAATGTTGGTGTTGTTTACTTGAGTCATAGTGCCATCTACTGGTCAAATAAAATAGCTTCGAGGTCGGTAAGCAAAACAAGAATTATTCCGTACAGTAGGTTATAAGGCGCACTGTAGAGTTTTGAGAAAAAATAAGGATTTTAAGTGCGCCTTATAGTCCGGTAAATACGGTACTTATTATATCATCACGTGAGCTATCTATTGATATACACTACCGTTCAAAAGTTGAAATGTCATTGAAATGTCCTTATTTTTGAAGGAAAACCACTGTACTTTTCAATGAAGATAACTTTAAACTAGTCTTAACTTTAAAGAAATACACTCTATACATTGCTAATGTGGTAAATGACTATTCTAGCTGCAAATGTCTGGTTTTTGGTGCAATATCTACATAGGTGTATAGAGGCCCATTTCCAGCAACTATCACTCCAGTGTTCTAATGGTACAATGTGTTTGCTCATTGGCTCAGAAGGCTAATTGATAATTAGAAAACCCTTGTGCAATCATGTTCACACATCTGAAAACAGTTTAGCTCGTTACAGAAGCTACAAAACCGACCTTCCTTTGAGCAGATTGAGTTTCTGGAGCATCACATTTGTGGGGTCAATTAAACGCTCAAAATGGCCAGAAAAAGAGAACTTTCATTTGAAACTCGACAGTCTATTCTTGTTCTTAGAAATGAAGGCTATTTCACAAAATTGTTTGGGTGACCCCAAACTTTTGAACGGTAGTGTATATTCCTGGTTATTTTCTCTCCCAAATAGAAAATGTCAATATTAACAAAAAGTAACCCACCCATCTGATTTAAGATGCACCATTAGGCCACCAGCCAATCTTCTTATCTCCCGAAGAACACTTTCTCCGAGGCTTGCTGCTGCTGCAGACTGTTCGCCTATCAAATATTCAATAAAAGGTTTATTTCCCAAAGGCCGGTTTCTCTTCCCAAATTGCTGCATTTTCAGAATTATTGTACAGCCTTGGTAGGTATAGAAGTAATCCGCGATGTACCCTCTTCGTGTGATTCCCACTGCCATCTGTGCTTAATATGCATCTGCAGATGCAGGTGGTCCTTGAAGTAGTTTCCCTTAAGGCATGTCATACGAAATTCAAACTCGCACTCACTAAGACAATTGGATTATTAGTCCAAGGCTTCATTTAATTAACTTTGGGTGAACATTTGTCAAAACATGTACTCAAGACCGTGTTATATGCGCTATTAATTCTCTGAGAAAAACAGCACATACCGTAGTGGCACTGTTACTAAACCCCCCCAAACATGACTCTTGTTCATAAGGAGCGGTTTGAAATTATTCACACACCTCAAAACTCCCTGCAAAACATCCAAAGTAACCTTAAGGTGTTTGCTCGACTCACTCCGCAATTTGGTTCACACCTGCAGGGGACTGACAAGCACATGTCTGGAAAATGAGAGCGTGATTAGTCGGGAAAAAAAATGGCCGCAGTAAAGCAAAACATCTTTGAAGGTTGCACGCACAGGATTTAGCAACTCATTGTCCATAAGTCATTAACCATATGTCTAATAATTATACAACTTTGAGGTATTGTAAATACCAGGGGTGTCAAACTCATTTTAGATCGGGGCCCATGTGGAGAAAAATCACGGCACGATAACTTAAAAATAAAGATAACTTCAGATTGTTTTCAATGTTTAAAAATAGAACAAGCACATTCTGAAAATGTACAAATCATAATGTCGTTGGTTTTTTTTACACTTACATGTTGCGGTTAATAGTATTCTATCTTTATTTGTCGTTATTTATACTTTCTGAATAAATTATGTGATAATGTACATTAGTCAACTCATTTGTAGTTTGCTCATTTTCCTCGACTGATGTACTAACATCATGTGGTTTATTTTTTTTTACATATGTAGCATCATCTACAAAGATAGAAATAATTGCTATTGCAGCATCTAGTGGACACATTTAGAACTGAAGTTTATTTCATTCAAATATTTCGGCTCATTGTTATACTTCGCAAACTCATCCCACCTGTTCGCGGGCCGTACGTTTGACACCCCTGGTATATACGTTTTATATGTAGGGATGTTTCGATCACAGGGTTGTGCTACCAATTCTGATACTGTTGATCTATGAGGGTAATCGGCCGATACTGATACGATCACATGTATTAACTGTAAATTGTATTTATTTATGGTGAGCGCTATTAACAGTTTGAATTAAAGTTTGTGTTTATTTCCAACAAAGTTTAACAATATCAACACAATATTCAAACGTGTTCTTTATTCTATTGTATTATATACATTTGTTGAAGCAAAAACAAAGTCAAAGTAAAACTACTATTTCGACACCACCGATTTATGGATCGGTCGGCTTTCCTCTTACTTGTGCAATGCTGACAAACCAACATATGTTGTTATATTATCCTCCCTCCACTCCCAGGGCTGTCAAACTCCTTTTGGATCGGGGGCCACATGGAGAAAAATCTACTCCCAAGTGGGCCGGACTGGTAAAATCACGGCACAATAACTTAAAAATAAAGATAACTTCAGATTGTTTTCTTTGTTTAAAAATACGACAAGCACATTCTGAAAACGTACAAATCATAATGTTGTTGTTTTTTTACACTTACTGTACATGTTGCGGTTAATAGTATTCTATCTTTACTTGTCGTTATTTATACTTTCTGAATAAATGTTGTGATAATGTTCATCAGTCAACTCATTGGTGTTCATTTTCAATCCAAGATAAAACAATTATATCAAAATCAAATTACAGGATGTTAAGTATGTAGTTTGATCATTTTCCTCGACTGATGTACTAACATATGTTGTTGTTTTTTTACTTAAGTAGCATAATCTACAAAAATACAAATGATTACTATTGCGACATCTAGTGGACCCATTTAAAACTGCAGTTTATTTCATTCAAAAATGTTGGCTCATTTTTATACTTAGCAAACTCATCCCGCGGGCCGGATAAAACCTGTTTGCGGGCCTGATCCGGCCTGCGGGCCGTACGTTTGACACCCCTGCTCTATCCATTCATCCATTTTCTACCGCTTGTCCCTTTTTTTAGGGTCCCGGGGGGTGCTGGAGCCTATCTCAGCTGCATTCGGGCGGAAGGCAGGATAGCCGTATTCATATACTTGTTGATTACATATTAATAACTGCTTAATTTCTGCTTTAACAAGGTTTCATATACACTTATTTATTGGTGTTTTCTAAAGCTCTTGTGGCGGTTTGGATTAGCTATTAGCATGACTGCCCCTGGCTTGCTCTCGGTGTGTACAGTAACATGTTTAGCCTCGTCCTCCAGTGGTAATGGTACTCAATAATGATACTTAAGATACTAAGAAATGTAGTCAATTTGCCTTAATGGAGGTGATAATTATTAGCTAAGAGAAGCGGCTCTACATTGTGTATCGGGTCACATAATTAGCTGCTAGCTGCTTCTGAGCTGGGGGTCTAAAAATAGCAATATAGCAATACAGTGTCAACCACAGAAAATCAGCGTTTGTGATCGGCATTAAAATATGTTAATCAGCAATGGTGATCACATAGCTTTTCGTTAAATTGGACGATACCGACCTGTGGCCCATCGATCGATCAGCACATCCCTAATTACATGTAGTCTAGCATGATCGCATGACTAAGTACTTCATACACCAAACTTCTTTAGCCAGCATTTGCAGTCTTCCATTGTCCCTGCTGTAACTCTGTGATACGACACAAGGCAAGGAGCGGCGCTCGTAATTTTCAAAAGTAGATACGGTGAAACAAATGTCGGTTGACAACCATTTCTCACTAAAATGGGCAGGCTGAGGTCCTTGGCACTAGTATTTCACATGGCAGGAGGATTGGGTCTTGTCCCTGCCAGCTAGCGTTTAGTTGCAGGACGACTGAATTGCTTGACAGTTTTAGAACTCACTCAATCACTCATCCAAACCACCAGGAAATGTCATGGCTATTTGGATGGTACATTAACCCAAGGGGTTCTTAACCTTTTTGACTTTGCGGCCAAACTTTTCCATTGCAGAGGGTCCCGGGGCCGACCCAAATATCAACTCTGAATTAATAATCTTACTCTTGATTTTAATTGTATTCACTAATTATATATATCCTACAGTACTTACAGTTTACAACCTTGTCAAATGTAATAAAACCATGTGCTACTCACAAAAATTATTATCAAGCGTCAATAAAAATTAATACAAACTGCATAAGAAGGGACTGATAAAAACTGATGAAAAACAAACATTACACAGTGCTAAAATAAATACATTCTAACTACATTCATCATATTTTTTTCTTAAATAAACTGTCAATAAAATGTAAGTACAAATTAAAATACAGCTTCACTACTGTAGTCATAATGCTTGCGCTTAAACTGTTTTAAAGGCCTACTGAAATGAGATTTTCTTATTTAAACGGGGATAGCAGATCCATTCTATGTGTCATACTTGATCATTTCGCGATATTGCCATATTTTTGCTGAAATGATTTAGTAGAGAACATCGACGATAAAGTTCGCAACTTTTGGTCGCTGATAAAAAAAAGCCTTGCCTGTACCGGAAGTAGCGTGACGTCACAGGTTGAAGAGCTCCTCACATCTGCACATTGTTTTCAATCATGGACGCCAGCAGCGTGAGCGATTCGGACCGAGAAAGCGACGATTACCCCATTAATTTGAGCGAGGATGAAAGATTTGTGGATGAGGAAAATGAAAGTGAAGGATTAGAGGGCAGTGGAAGCGATTCAGATAGGGAAGATGCTGTGAGAGGCGGGTGGGACCTGATATTCAGCTGGGAATGACTGAAACAGTAAATAAACACAAGACATATATATACTCTTATTAGCCACAACACAACTAGGCTTATATTTAATATGCCACAAATTAATCGCGCATAACAAACACCTCCCCTCTCCCGTCCATATAACCCGCCAATACAACTCAAACACCCGCACAAAACACTAAATCCCACAGCCCAAAGTACTGTTCACTTCCGCAAAGTTCATACAGCACATATATTTCCCCAAAGTTACGTACGTGACATGCACATAGCGGCACGAACGGACGGGCAAGCGATCAAATGTTTGGAAGAAAGCTGTGTACTCACGGTAGCGCGTCTGCTAACCAACTCAAAGTCCTCCTGGTTGTGTTGCTGTAGCCAGCCGCTAATACACCGATCCCACCTACAGCTTTCTTCTTTGCTGTCTTCATTGTCCATCAAACAAATTGCAAAAGATTCACCAACACAGATGTCCAGAATACTGTGGAATTTTGCGATGAAAACATAGCTGTTTGTATTGGGACACAATGGTGTCCCAATACTTCCGCAAACTCCGTGACGTCACGCCCAAACGTCATCATACCGAGACGTTTTCAGCCGGATATTTCCCGGGAAATTTAAAATTGCACTTTATAAGTTAACCCGGCCGTATTGGCATGTGTTGCAATGTAAAGATTTCATCATTGATATATAAACTATCAGACTGCGTGGTCGGTAGTAGTGGGTTCCAGTAGGCCTTTAATACTTTAGCTCCAGACGTTTGTTTGAGATTGCTATTACTGCCACAAGTGGTGGAACAGTGTATTAGCGCATGCACGGCGGCCTGCATGTAGTCAGGAACCAGTCAGGAGATCTGGGTTCTAATATCTGTTTGGGCATCTCTGTTGGGAATTTGCATGTTCTCCCCATCCGTGTGTAGGTTTTCCCTGGGTACTCCAGCCAGCTTTTTGCCATGTTCCAAAAACATGTAGAGTATGTTGGGTTAATTGGAGACTCCAAATTGTCCATGAGTTTGAATGGTTGTTTGTCTATATGTGCTCTGTGATTGGCTGGCGACCAGTCTAGGACATATGCTGCCTCTCGCCCAAAGTCAGCTAGGATAGGCTCCAGCTTCGACCCTAGTCAGTGAATGGTATAAAAATGGATGGATACCACCTGTCATGATTCCACATGACAGTTTGGAATTTGTTTGTTATTTTTGCTTCCTGTCCTGGTGCTCTTGTTTTGTCATTTTTTTCTTTTACTTTCTGTCCCTTGTCCTGCCAGGCCGCCTGTACCCAATAGTTAATTACTTCTATTTAGTTCCACCTTGTTCCATCCTTTAGTGCTCGTTTATTCGCTGATGATGCCGCATGTCAGCTTTTGTCATGATCCCAGGAGAAGGTGTATTCAATTGAAGAACTAGGCGGGATAACAGAATATGGCATACACCAAATAATGAACCACCACTGAAGGAGAATACAAGGTGGAACTAATGGTGCATTGTATTTGTACTGGGAAGTCGGAATGTCCGAATTCTTAGTCGGAAATTTCAACTGGAACGCCCCGAGGTCAAATTTTGAACTCGGAAAGTTGGAGAGTCCTCGCCAACCCCTAGTTGGCTTCAAAGATGGCTGCTCTAAATTTAAACATTCATGCAAGCTTCTATAATATCTGTTATTAGCACTTCTATTTTGTGTCGCACTAAATCAGCCATCAGCCATTTACAAAACCCAAAACCAGTGAAGTTGGCACGATGTGTAAATCGTAAATAAAAATGTAATTCAATGATTTGCAAATCATTTTCAACCTATATTCAATTGAATGGACTGCAAAGACAATATACTTAACGTTCAAACTGGAAAACTTTGTTATTTTTTGAAAATATCAGCTCATTTGGAATTTGTTTCAAAAAAGCTGGCACAAGTGGCAAAAAATACTGATCATCAAACACTTATCCGGAACATCCAACAGGTGAACAGGCGGGTGCCATGATTGGGTATAAAAGCAGCTTCCATGAAATGCTCAGTCATTCACAAACGAGGATGGGGCGAGGTCACCACTTTGTGAACAATTGTGTGAGCAAATTGTTGAACAGTTTAAGAAAAACCTTTCTCAACCAGCTATTGCAAGGAATTTAGGGATTTCACCATCTACGGTCCGTAATATCATCAAAAGGCTCAGAGAATCTGGGGAAATCCCAGCACATAAGCGGCAAGGCTGAAAACCAACATTGAATGCCTGTGACCTTTGATCCCTCAGGCGGTATTGCATCAAAAAGCGACATCAGTGTGTAAAGGATATCACCACATGGGCTCAGGAACACTTCAGAAAACTTGTGTGTGTTCAAGTTGAAGGAAACGGAAACTACAAATACAATGACCTCAAAGATACCTACAATACGAGGCATAATGATGCATTATGTACATACAGCTAGCATAAATAGCATGTTAGCATCGATTAGCTTGCAGTTATGCAGTGACCAAATATGTCTGATTAGCACTCCACACAAGTCAATAACATAAACAAAGCTCACCTTTGTGGATTCACGCATAGCATAAAATATTTGGTGGACAAATAGAGAAAAAGAAGGAGTGGCATAAAATATGTCAAGCATCAAGGAAAGTTGTACATGTAAACAAACTACGGTGCATTCAAGGACTTCCGAAATCAGGACAAAATGTTTAATGTAAACAGTGGGACTTCTAACAATTAGGAAGGTTTGTGTCATGTTTGTCCTCCTACAGAAACCATATTAAAACAAAATTACTATTTTTTTCCTCATCATTTTCCATTTTCCTAAAGTTTTGAAAAAGCTCCAGGGAGCCAGTAGGGCCGAGCTAAAGAGCCGCTTGTGGCTCGAAAGCCGCGCGTTGCCGACCCCCGACTTAGATCTACTACTGTATTTTAATGTTGGTCATGATTGTGGTACTTGGAGAGCCAAGTTTTTTCTGAGGTGGTACTTGGTGAAAAAAAAAAGTAGAAACATTGTCATAATTGATTTATTTACTTATATATTATTTATTTAAACACATAAAAATTGTAAAACTACCCTTGTTTGGAATAAAGTTAACTATGACAATTTCAAAACAATTATGACAAATAAATGATTAAATGTGAAATTGCAAGGTTCAGCCAAAAGAAAAACTTACAGTCGTGGTCAAAAGTTTACATACACTTGTAAATAATGGTTGTTTTGAGTTTCCAATCATTTCTACAACTCTTATTTTTTTGTGATAGAGTGATTGGAGCACATACTTGTTGGTCACAAAAAACATTCATGAAGTTTGGTTATTTTATGAATTTATTATGGGTCTACTGAAAATGTGACCAAATCTGCTGGGTCAAAAGTATACATACAGCAACATACATTATACATGTTGGTGATGTAGAAAAGTTACCATCAAATCAAATGAACTTCATGTGAGTGATTATGATTGACGATACCTGTTGACTTCTCTGAGCCCATTTAAATTGACCATGTCATGTAATGCAGTCATTAGACTTGGTTACAAATTCTTCAGGACAACCTAAAATCATCAGCCCGGAGGTTGGGTCTTGGGCACAGTTGGGTGTTCCAACAGGACAATGACCCCAAACACACGTCAAAAGTGGTGACTTAAACATGTGGACAATGCTGAAGAAACAAGTCCGTGTCAGAAAACCAACACATTTAGCTGAACTGCACCAATTTTGTCAAGAGGAGTGATTAAAAATTCCACCAGAAGCTTGTGGATGGCTACCAAAAGCGCCTAATGGCAGTGAAACTTGCCAAGGGACATGTAACCAAATATTAACATTGCTGTATGTATACTTTTGACCCAGCAGATTTGGTAACATTTTCAGTAGACCCATAATAAATTCATAACAGAACCAAACTTCATGAATCAAGTCAAGTCAAGTCAACTTTATTTATATAGCACATTTTCAACAACTGTTTAGGTTGCACCAAAGTGCTTTACAGGTTAAAAAAGCATGGAGCAAACAAAAAACAAACAAAAAAAAAAAAAACAACAACAAAAAAAAACAACAACTAAGCAAAACAAAAAACAAACAAACAAAGAACATAAACAATGAGTGTGCTAAACAAGACAATGCAAATGCAATACGGTAAAAGGGGTCGAATAAAAAGTTTTAAAAAAAATTTGCAGAAAAAAAAATAATAATAATAATAATAAAAGTGCTACAAATTGAAAAATACAACTAAAGCGAAGGGGTGGGAGGGGGGGGGGGGGACTAGAAATGGTGGCCTAGTGGGCGGACTCAGCTCGGGTCAAAGGCCAGCGAGAAGAGGTAGGTTTTAAGGAGGGTTTTGAAGACCCCCAGGCTCCGGGCTGACCTAATGTGGAGGGGAAGGCTGTTCCAGAGCTTAGGGGCGGCAACAGAAAAGGCTCTGTCCCCTCTGGTCTTTAGCCTGGATCTGGGGACCGCCAAAAGCATTTGGTCAGCTGACCTCAAGGCTCTAGACGAGGTATGGTGATGCAGCAGCTCGGTCAAGTATTGTGGGGCCAGACCATTTAGGGATTTAAAAACAATTAAAAGTAATTTAAAATCAATGCGGTGACGGACAGGGAGCCAGTGGAGTGAGGCCAGCACTGGGGTGATGTGCTCGCGTTTTTTGGTACTGGTGAGGAGACGGGCAGCCGCGTTTTGCACAAGCTGCAAACGGCGGAGTGATGCCTGATCAATGCCAGCGTACAGTGAGTTATTGTTGTCTAGCCGGTGTGTGATGAAGGCGTGGATAGCAGTCTCCAGGTCGCTCTGGGAGAGATAGGCCTTGGTCTTTGCTAGGGTTCTGAGATGGTAAAAGCTGGTACTAACCACTGGTACTAACCAATGTTTTTTTGGGACAAACAAGTATGTGCTCCAATCACTCTATCACAAAAAAAATAAGGGTGGTAGAAATTATTGTAAACTCAAGACGGCCATGACATTATGTTCTTTACAAGTGTATGTCAACTTTTAACCCTGACTGTAAGCAAGGATCAATTACCGTGTATTACCAAATAAACGCCCTAGGGCAAATAACCGCCCATGTCCTAATAGCCGCCCGGGGTCTGACCCCATTTTGTGAATTAACCGCCTCTTCCTAATAACTGCCTATGTCCAAATAGCCGCCCATGGGCTGTTATTTGCATAAATGATAAATGATAAATGGGTTATACTTGTATAGCGCTTTTCTACCTTCAAGGTACTCAAAGTGCTTTGACACTATTTGCATAATTTAGATTAAAATGCTACTGGGGTTGCGTTTGCTGCAGTATTATTGTTTTGATGGTTTTATAGAGTACTTGGTACCATCATTTTATTTTTCCTGTATGCTGCTTTATTTAAAACTTGGAGTACTGTAGCCTTTATTTTATTTAAGTGACAGTATTATTGTTCTGTTTTGATGGTCGGTTTTATACTTGAGTACTTGGTACCATAATTTTATTTTTCCCGGTAGGCTGCTTTATTTAAAAAGCGTATTTATTTTTAGTACTGGTATTCTATTTGACAATTGTTGCACTACTGCCATGTTGAGGCCTTGTTGATCTCTTGTCTTTTGATAGCCTACCTCATATTGATGTCTTGTTTTTTTGTTTGTATATTTACAATAGCTTTTACATTTCAAGTTTTTTGTACGAAAAAAAATTACTGGACAGTAACCATTGTAACTAAATATTGACCTGGTGCAGGCTGGTGCAAAAATAAATCAAAGCCTTGTGCAAATAACCGCCTGCTTCTTTTAAACGCCTGTCTCCAAAATCGATTATGTGAAATAAACGCCTGGGCTACTATTTGGTAATATACGGTAGTTCTACTTCGAAGTTTACTGGAACTCAGTATTAAAGAATACACAAATAGAAACTGCTAAAAATCACATCACATTCTCAATCCCAACACTCTCTGCAATTGAGTAAATAGACACCCACGGCTACTATTTGTAAGGAGAAAAAAAAACATTAGATCCATGGCAATCAACCATTTTCTACGAAATATGCCGAAATACCCTTTGTGGCATCTTAAATATTCATACAGTGGAATTATCACATCAGTCAGCAAAGACGATCAATGCCAACTGACACAGCAGGGAAACATTGTTCTGTTGTCTTGTCTAACGGACTTGAAAGATAGCTTGGAGGACATTGACATGGCCAATAAACGGCCAACGTCTTCACATGAAAGCATTAACGACTTGAGACCTAAATGAACATTGACATGTACAGTATGTCTTTATAATAAACTATAATATATGTTAAATGATTCATAAATAGTGCAACAGCCAGCATCAGAAAGCTTGTAAAGAGAAATATGTGCTGTCAGGCTTGAATTACCATACCATACCATACCAATTTATAATTAAAGCTGCAAGCAGCGTTGGACGGGTCCGCATTTTGGCAGGTGCTAGTTCTAGGTGTCCCAATACTTTTGTCCAGTGGTAGTCTTGAGTGAGACCTACATAGAGGTTTTTGTTTCGCGTCTCTACGATATTCGTGCTGGGAGTTAGAGGACGTTGTGTAGTGTACCTACCTTCTCTACGTTCTGTGCTCATGCTGGTGCTTTCTGTTTTTAAGCAGCACTCTTAAAACAACAGCAGCGGAGCAACTTTAGTGCTGCGGGTCTTTGAAGGCTCGTAAAATCAAAACGGTAGCACGTATCAAAAATCCGTACAGAAAGTTTAATCAGAAGGGTTCAATCTCTCTCCTGTAGCAGTTTGAAGCCGAAACGACAAACGCGCTCAGAGGAGATAACGTTTGATGAAAATGTTGTCTTGAAGGAGGAATAGCAAACTTCCTGTTGATTTTTTGCTGAAGGATGTCAACCTAAGAAATGTAGGTCTAGGTGGGACCTACGTAGAGGTTTTTGTTTCATGTCTCTAAGACGTTCCTACCGGAAGTTACAAGCAGTTTTGTCTGAGTTTTCCTCTAAAAAGCAGTTTTGTCTCGGTTTTTAGAGCGCAATTTTGAGCTTTGGGGTTCGGTTTTTTTTTAGATCGCAATTTCCAGCAGTCCCAATGTGTGTGAGAAGTTTGGTGAGTTTTGAAGTATTTTAAGGGGGTCAAATTAGAGGTCAAAGACGTAAAAAGCAGTGTTTTTAGTACATTTTTGTCTAAAATGGGAAATTGCCAACTTCCTGTTGGTTTTCGCCCGAGAATGTGTCATTATGAGTTGTAGGTCTAAAGGAGACCTACATACAGGTTTTTGTTTCATGTCCTAGTGGGAGTTACAGGCAGTTTGTTTTTGTTTTTTCCTAGGGGGCGCTAGAGGGCAATTTTGATTTTTGGGGTTTGGTTTTTTTACTAAAGTGGTTGGGGCATGTTTTTGTATGTGTGTAAAAAATTTGGTGAGTTTTGAAGCATGTTAAGGGGGGCAAAGTAGTGCGCAACGGTGCGGAAAAATAATAATAAAGAATAATAATAAAACCTTACAATAACAATAGGTTCCTTTGTAACCAGTACAAAGGACTCCCTGTGGGAGTCCTTTGTACTGGTTACAGGGCGGACCCTAATTAAAGCTGCAAGCAGCGTTGGTCGGGTCCGCCTTTTGGCAGGTGCTAGTCCTAGGTGTCCCAATACTTTTGTCCAGTGGTAGTCCTGAGTGAGACCTACATAGAGGTTTTTGTTTCGTGTCTCTACGATATTCGTACTGGGAGTTAGAGGAAGTTGTGTCTGAGTTCACATTGTCATTATAGGGTATTGTGTGTATTGAGGACAAAGAAGGTCTAATTGCATTTTCGTTGTCATTTTTGGCACCGGAGCAGCATCAGTGCTGCGGGTCTTTGAAGGCTCGTAAAATCAAAACGGTAGCACTTATTAAAAATCCGTAAAGACAGTTTAATCAGAAGGGTTCAATCTCTCTCCTGTAGCAGTTTGAAGCCGAAACGACAAACGGGCTCAGAGGAGATAACGTTTGATGTTTGGTGACCGTTTGTCACCGTTCATGTCTCTAAGACGTTCCTACCGGAACGTTATAAGCAGTTTTGTCTGAGTTTTCCTCTAAAAAGCATTTTTTTTCTCTGTTTTATTTAAAAATTGCTCTAGAGCACAATTTTGAGTTTCGGGGTTCGGTTATTTTTTGAGATCGCAATTTCTACCAGTCCCGATGTGTGTGAGAAGTTTGGTGAGTTTTGAAGTATTTTAAGGGGGTCAAATTACAGCTCAAATTAGTACAAATGTGTCTTGAAGGGGAAATTGCCAACTTCGTGTTGGTTTTTGCCCGAGGATGTAAAATTATGAAATGTAGGTCTAAGTCAGACCTACATAGAGGTTTTTGTTTCATGTCTCTACGACCTTCCTAGTGGGAGTTACAGGCAGTTTGTTTTTATTTTTTCCTAGGGGGCGCTAGAGCGCAATTTTTATTTTTGGGGTTTGGTTTTGTTATTAACTTGCAATTTTCGCAGGTCCTGATTTGTGTGTCAAATTTGGTGAGTTTTGGAGCATGTTAAGTGGGTCAAATTGCTGCTCGAAGAGGCGGCCGGTAGAAGAAGAAGAATAATAATAAACATTACAATTTCAATAGGGTCCTTTCGTCCCATTGCAAAAGGACTCCCTGTGGGATTCCTTTTGAAAAGGTCCTGTGCGGACCCTAATTATAGGAATGTTTTCACTGCCAAGACCACGTGGATCAAACATGTCATGATGTCACTTCATACCCCGTAATTAGTGGAATGTGATGATTTCATGCGGATGTTTTTACTCAAAGTGATATTTATGAGAGCGAACCTCGCTCACTCGAACTTCAGAGCGAGTGAAGGCAGCGTTTAAGTGGAATGGATGAAATGAAAAAAACGAGGCAGACAAAATCACCCTAAAAAAAAAAGCAAAATAGCCAATTTCACAGAGCATGCATTTTCCTTCACGACTTCATTAGCTACACTTGTAGGTTACAACATCCATTACAACATTGATTACCAAGATGTTTCTGTTCAATTTGGATGATCACCATCTGAGAGGTATTCATTCAACTCCGTTTTTAGCCTCGGACTTAATAGATAAACAATACAGTCACGGGGAAACTTTAGGACATCACACACACTACAAAATGTTGGGTTAAAAAATAACCCAATTTTAACCCAACTGCTGGTTCAGAAAAGGACAAACCCCTTATTTGAGTTGTTTTAAGTCAACATTTTGGGTACATTTTTTCAACCCAACCTTTGCGTTGAATTATTTAACCAAAAAGTTGAGTTATGATAACTTAAAGGCCTACTGAAACCCACTACTACCGACCACGCAGTCTGATACCGTAGTTTATATATCAATGATGAAATCTTAACATGGCAACACATGCCAATACGGCCGGGTTAACTTATAAAGTGCAATTTTAAATTTCCCGCGAAACTTCTGGTTGAAAACGTCTATGTATGATGACGTTTGCACGTGACGTCGATGGTTGAAACGGAAGTATTCGGACACATCGTATCCCAATACAAACAGCTCTGTTTTCATCGCAAAATTCCACAGTATTCTGGACATCTGTGTTGGTGAATCTTTTGCAATTTGTTTAATGAACAATGGAGACGGCAAAGAAGAAAGCTGTTGGTGGGATCGGTGTATTAGCGGCTGGCTGCAGCAACACAACCAGGAGGACTTTGAATTGGATAGCAGACGCGCTATCCGACTCTAGTCCTTCGTCGCGCCTTCGATCGCTGGAACGCAGGTGAGCACGGGTGTTGATGAGCAGATGAGGGCTGGCGTAGGTGGATAGCTAATGTTTTTATCATAGCTCTGACGAGGTCCCATAGCTAAGTTAGCTTCAATGGCGTCGTTAGCAACAGCATTGCTAGGCTTCGTCAGGCGGCACAGCATTAACCGTGTGGTTACAGGTCCAGTGTTTGGTTCTGTGTCTCCTGATAGTAGTATTGTTGATCTTCTGTCTATCCTTCCAGTCAGGGGCTTATTTCTTCTGTTTCTATCTGCATTTAAGCACGATGCTATCACGTTAGCTCCGTAGCTAAAGTGCTTCACCGATGTATTGTCGTGAAGATAAAAGTCACTGTGAATGTCTCATTTTCAAGAGGATATAGTATCCGAGGTGGTTTAAAATACAAATCCGTGATCCACAATAGAAAAAGGAGAAAGTGTGGAATCCAATGAGCCCTTTTACCTAAGTTACGGTCAGAGCGAAAAAAAATACGTCCTATACTGCACTCTAGTCCTTCACTCTCACGTTCCTCATCCACAAATCTTTCATCCTCGCTCAAATTAATGGGGTAATCGTCACTTTCTCGGTCCGAATCGCTCTCGCTGCTGGTGTAAACAATGGGGAAATGTGAGGAACCCTTCAACCTGCGACGTCACGCTACTTCCGGTACAGGCAAGGCTTTTTTTTATCAGCGACCAAAAGTTGCAAACTTTATCGTCGATGTTCTCTACTAAATCCTTTCAGCAAAAATATGGCAATATCGCGAAATGATCAAGTATGACACATAGAATGGATCTGCTATCCCCGTTTAAATAAAACAATTTCATTTCAGTAGGCCTTTAATGTTGGGTTATTCCCAACCAAACTATTGGGGTAAATTATTTAACACGAAAGCTGAGTTATGCTCACTACAATGTTGGGTTATTCCAAACCCAACTATTGGGTTGCGCAATTTAGCGCTCCTTGACCCAATAGTTGGTTAAAAATTATAAATTTTACTGCTGGTTTGTCCCACTCCTTACCAACTACTGATCAACATTATTTTTATTCCATTAAAATATACTCAAAAGCAAGATATGAGTGACATTTTTTTTTACAAGAATTGCCGTGTATGGTCATAGTTGTCACAGCGGGGTCACATTTTATTGCGTAGATCGTTCTCCCAGGATGCCGACGGGACTCCAGAGGCAAAGTGCAGGTAAGGAAATGATTTATTGTCCATAAATCATGCGGGATACAAACAAAAGATCACCAGCGTGCCCATAGCACGGGAAGCTAACGGAATAGCAAACAAGAAAAGGCGGAGCTTAGCTCAGGAATCAAATTAGTAGCCGTCGGAACTTGTTGCGTGGAAGCAAATAAGAAAGCCAGACTGAGTGTGGCGATAAGCAGGGAATAAGTGGCTTTCTGATTAGTGCCCAGGAGCAGGTGAGCGTCCTGAACACTAATCAGAGGCAGGTGAAAACAATCTGCAGTCATGGCAACTAAAACACAAATCCAGGGGTGCTCAAAACAGGAACTGAGGGAGTCAAAAACTAAACAAACATGACGAATCATGACATTAGTACTTCTATACGGCATGCTCAAACATTTGCATGTACATAAGATGTGTGATTGTAAATAATGTTAATGAGATTAATCCTAATAAAATTCCCTTCAAGAAAAAAGTACATTTTTTAATAAAAAAAAAAGCATTTCACCCAAAAATGCGTTACTCATTGAAAAACAACCCACAAATGGTTCATAGTTTTGAAAACCCAGAAATTGAGTTAAAATAATACCCTTATAACCAAAAAAAATGGATTGCTCTTCATAAAAATAACTCAACAATGTAACCCAACACTCACAACTCATAAATTGGGTTATCAAAATAACCCAGCATTTGTTGGTGTGCAGGGTGAACAGTTGTCAAAATGTGAACTTATTTTGGTTTGCCTGTGCTAAAATTGTTCTAATAAATACACCATTTATCATCAAACCCCCAAAGTTTGACCCTATGAGTCAAATTGATTTTAAATGTTCTTACACAGCTCTACAAAACATTCACTGTAACTTAAGGGTAGGGATATTAAAATTAAATGTTTAGGGCCACATTTCCAGAAAGCTGAAGACCGGGGGTCCGGACGTCTCCCTTTACTTCCAGTCGTATTGTGTATATTCCGGAGAACCGGCATCCTCAACAGTAGTTACAGGAGAGCTGTGCTGTTTTTAAGGACTTTCTGCAAAAAAGCTAGTCAAATATCATCTGTATGAGAGCACTCTAGTGTTTTTGAGAATATGCTGCACATATGTGAATCCCTTTTTTATGATGAAATAAGAGGACCTAAAATTCAACCTTGAAGAACACTACTAATATAAATAAAGAAGCTGGATGTTACAAACCCCAAAACCAGTGAAGTTGGCACATTGTGTAAATGGTAAATAAAAACAGAATACAATGATTTGCAAATCCTTTTCAACTTATATTCAATTGAATAGACTGCAAAGACAAGATATTTAATGTTCGAACTGAGAAACTTGTTTTTTTTTTTGCAAATAATCATTAACCTAGAATTTAATGGTAGCAACACTTTGCAAACAATTTGGCACAGGGGCATTTTTACCACTGTGTTACATGGCCTTTCCTTTTAACAACACTCAGTAAACGTTTGACCAATTTTTGAAGCTTTTCAGGTGGAATTATTTCCCATTTTTGCTTGATGTACAGCTTAAGTTGTTCAACAGTCCGGAGTCTCCGTTGTGGTATTTTAGGCTTCATAATGCGGCAGACATTTTTCAACAGGAGACAGGTCTGGACTACAGGCAGGCCAGTCTAGTACCCGCACTCTTTTACTATGAAGCCACACTGTTGTAACACGTGGCTTGGAATTGTCTTGCTGAAATAAGCGGCCATGATAAAGGTTGCTTGGATGGCAACATATGTTGCTCCAAAACCTGTATGTACCTTTCAGCATTAATGGTGCCTTCACAGATGTGTAAGTTACCCATGTCTTGGGCACTAATACACTAATATATGTGCCAGCTTTATTGAAACATGTTGCAGACATCAAATTTGAAATGAGCTAATATTTGCAAAAAAATAACGTTTTCCAGTTCGAACGTTAAGTATCTTGTCTTTGCAGTCTATTCAATTGAATATAAGTTAAAAAGGAATCCAAATCATTGTATTCTGTTTTTATTTACCATTTACACAACGTGCCAACTTCACTGGTTTTGGTGTTTGTAGGTAGACTGGCCGTCTTGTAACTGGAACGCTCCCGGTTCAATCCAAGCCTGGAACGCACCGAATCCCTAACTGCTTCTTAATGTAGCATCCGTATTTGCTATTGCATGTGTTTTCTGCTATGATACGTTTGCTATTCTGGATTGTTTGGGTTAACTTTTGCTCAATGCTTCCTGTTGCATCCTTGTAAGGTTGTTGGTGCATCACACCTCCTTGTGCACATTTCTTTAGTGAGTTTCCACAAGGCACCAGCTGTGCTTCCTAGCCATCCTGCTTTCATGTTGGTGTTCATACTTTCTTTGTTGGATTCTGTTGCTCCAAGTATAAGCTTCCCTTTTACTTTTGACTGCACCTGCAAAGATGCCATCACATTCTGGGGCTCCACCGCACCATGGCCGGCACATTGTGTATACCTTTGGTTAAATTTAAACTACTTTTTTTGCAAATTACTTTTCGTTGGACTGTTTCATCATTGAATTTATTTTGTAATAAAATCCATCAATGGGGCCAGCTGGCTCATCTTGCTCCAAAAAACGAGCATTGCTGTTTCATGCCAACTCACCTCCTTCTCGCCACAGATATTGCTGATGATGGAGTTGGAGGCCGGACTAGCAGAGGGACCAAGAACTGCCACCACCCCTTTGGACATGATTTGGCACACTAAAAGAACAAAAGAAAAGAAGGTTATTATGTGCTCGAGAAGCTAATACCTCTGCGTGCAAGGTATTTAAATAAAATATATAAAACTATGGTGTACAGAAAGGGTGTCCAAACTACGGACACTATTTGACCCAATCCAAACAACCTTTCCTAGTCATAGTGCAGAAAAAAATAATAAACCAGCACAAAAAGTCAACAAACATGGTCGCACATAACACAATCTGCTCATTAAACTTTGTGGATATAAAAAAAAAAAAAAAAAAGTCCAATCAACATAAAAAATTCCAAACTCCACCTATTTAAATCCATTATAAGTGTGCAAAACACTCTCTCCACACTTATCCATATTTGATACATTTTAGCTGCTTGATATTTCTGATTGATTACAAAACTTTAAGGAAGTCGTCACGGAAGTAAATAAGGTAGGAGTTGAACTTACACACTCTTAATAACCAATTATAAAATGTATTAATTGTATATCCATTATATACTATATATATATATATATATATATATATATATATATATATATATATATATATATATATATATATATATATATATATATATATATATATATATATATATATATATATATATATATATATATATATGTGTGGGACAAAATCGATTCGAATTCGAATCGTGATTCTCATGTTGTGCGATTCGGAATCGATTCTCGTTTTTAAAAAAAACTATTTATTTTTTATTTTTATTATTTATAAAAAAAAAAAGTTTCTTTTTTTTTTTTTTTAAATTAATCAATCCAACAAAACAATACACAGCAATACCATAACAATGCAATCCAATTCCAAAACCAAACCCGACCCAGCAACACTCAGAACTGCAATAAACAGAGCAATTGAGGAGACACAAACACGACACAGAACAAACCAAAAGTAGTGAAACAAAAATGAATATTATCAACAACAGTATCAATATTTGTTACAATTTCAACATAGCAGTGATTAAAAATCCCTCATTGACATTATCATTACACATTTAGTTTATGAGATGCGATGCAAGTGTAAGCCACTGTGACACTATTGTTCATTTTTTGTAATTTTTTTTTTTATTAATGTTTGTAATGATAATATCAATGAGGGATTTTTAATCACTGCTATGTTGTAATTGTTACTAATATTGATACTGTTGTTGATAATATTCATTTTTGTCTCACTACTTTTAGATCCGTGTCATGTTTGTGTTTCCTCAATTGCTCTGTTTATTGCTATTCTGAATGTTGCTGGGTCTGGTTTGGTTTTGAAATTGTATTGCATTATTATGGTATAGTTGTGTATTGTTTTCATTAAAAAAAAAAAAAAAAAAAAAAAAAAAAAAATCGTTTTTGAATCGAGAATCGTGTTAAATTGAAAAAAAAAAATCGATTTTTAATCGAATCATGACCCCAAGAATCGATTTTTAATCGAATCGTGGGACACCCAAAGATTGACAGCCCTAATATATACACACACACAGTACAAGCCCAAAGGTTTGGACACACCTTCTCATTTCAATGTGTTTTCTTTATTTTCATGACTATTTACATTGTAGATTGTCACTGAAGGCATCAAAACTATGACACCCGTGAAGTGAAAACCCTTTCAGGTGACCACCTCTTGAAGCTCATCGAGAGAATGCCAAGAGTGTGCAAGAGCAGCAATCAAAGCAAAGTGTGGCTATTTCGAAAGAAACTAGAAAATAAAACATGTTTTCAGTTATTTCACCTTTTTTTGTTAAGTACATAACTCCACATGTGTTCATTCATAGTTTTGATGTGACAATCTACAATGTAAATAGTCATGAAAATAAAGAAAACGCATTGAATGAGAAGGTGTGTCCAAACCTTTGGGCTTGTACTGTATATATATATATATATATATATATATATATATATATATATATATATATATATATATATATATATATATATATATATACATATATATATATATATATATATATATATATATATATATATATATATATATCCTGGTGTACAATGTAGGAATAGAATATAACGAAGCATAGAAACAAGTAATGCAAATGTGTTTCTTACTGTTTCCTATCCTATTATTGAAAACAATTGTGAAATACAAACACATGCAATGTAAACCAGTGTTCTACAGTGGCTTGTCTTTAACTGTAAAGGTTCCACTGTAACTGTTGAGAAAAACAGTTTTTTTTTGTCTTTATTTTGCTTCAAAATGATGAGGGGCCTCATTTATTAACCCTGTGTACGCACAAAAACCTTGCATACACACGTTTACACCCATTAATGTGCTAGCATTTTAACGTTAGCATGCCAACATTAGCATGTTAACTATTTCAGGAAATGTTACACTTTTGTCTCTAATTCCTCAGCCATACACCTTAGAGTCATATAACTTGGTATGTGGCACATGATAAATGTTATCATGCTAAAACCATGCTAAAAAAATCATGATTTTTTTATTCTTGGCGCCATCTTGGTAGTATGCTTACATTTTTTATATAGCATGCTGATGTAAGAAGGCTAACGTTTTGGAGTTGAATTTCCTCTCTATATATATATACAGTCGTGATCAAAAGTTTACATACACTTGTAAAGAACATAATGTCATGGCTGTGTTGAGTTTCCAATAATTTCTACAACTCTTATTTTTTTGTGATAGCGTGATTGGAGCACATACTTGCTGGTCACAAAAAACATTCATGAAGTTTGGTTCTTTTGTGAATTTATTATGGGTCTACTGAAAATGTGACCAAACCTATTGGGTCAAAAGTATACATACAGCAATGTCAATATTTGGTTACATGTCCCTTGGCAAGTTTCATTTGACATGACATAGACAAAGATACGACTTTCTGTAGGAAAGTTCTGTGGTCAGATGAAATGATTGATGACGATGATTGAGCTGTTTGGTCACAATACCCAGCAATATGTTTGGAGGAGAAAAGGTGAGGCCTTTAATCCCAGGAACACCATCCCTACCGTTAAGCATGGTGGTGGTAGTATTTTGCTCTGGGCCTGTTTTGCTGCCAATGGAACTGGAACTTTACAGAGAGTAAATAGGACAATGAAAAAGCAGGATTACCTCTAAATTCTTCAGGACAACCTAAAATCATCAGCCCGGAGGTTGGGTCTTGGGCGCAGTTGGGTGTTCCAACAGGACAATGACCACAAACACACGTCAAAAGAGGTAAAATAATGTATAATTCAGGCTAGAATTAAGGTTTTAGAATGGCCTTCCCAAAGTCCTGACTTAAACGTGTGGACAATGCTGAAGAAACAAGTCCATGTCAGACAAACCAACAAATTTAGCTGAACTGCACCAATTTTGTCAAGAGGAGTGGTCAAAAATTCAAGCAGAAGCTTGCCAGAAGCTTGTGGATGTCTACCAAAAGTGCCTTATTGCAGTGAAACTTGCCAAGGGACATGTAAGCAAATATTAACATTGCTGTATGTATACTTTTGACCCAGCAGATTTGGTCACATTTTCAGTAAACCCATAATAAATTCGTAAAATAACCAAAATTCATGAATGTATTTTGTGACCAACAAGTATGTGCTCCAATCACTCTATCACAAAAAAATAAGAGTTGTAGAACTTATTGGAAACTCAACACAGCCATGACATTATGTTCTTTACAAGTGTATGTCAACTTTTGACCACAACTCTATATATAATCAGCATATATTCTGCATTAAAAATAAAGACCGAGACAAAAAATGCATCGCTTAACAGACGCAATCCACTTTGCACACGTTTAGTAGATCAGCATTGCAAGTGCTATCCATAAAGTTTGCACGTGTTTTAGTGCTGTAAAAAGCAGGAATGGACAGTGATAACATTTTGCAGGTTAATTTGCCACAATTCCTGAACAACTTTTACGCTGCATGCACACACAATTTATTTGCTTTACCCTTGGGGATAAATACAAATAAAAAAAAAGAATGCGGTGAATGGGATTTTTACTTGCGTACACAGACCATATACTTTAATCCCCTACACCGGAAAACAGACATGTCCTGCCGGTTTTTAAAATCCCTGGTTTCCAATTAAAGTTATATGACCAATCAAGCAAGACGGACACAAAAAGAAAACTGATGTACGTGTCAACCTGTGTGTGTGTGTGTAACATGACGTTGGTTACTGGTGCCGGCGTGAAGCATCAACCAGTGCATCCAAAGGCAGTGAATCGAATGATTAATAAGTAATCCCTTAGTCACCCCTGAGGACTGCAAAGTCTTGCACACGTGCACATTTGCAGTGAATGCCCATACGCACCTTTCTCTCCCCCACCTGTTTTCATGGCTTCAGCAGATTATGAGGCTGAGGGATGTGACTGTGAAGCAACATGCACATACATTTCCATTCACAGGGTGGAAGGTGTCTCCATGCGTGTCCACTTTATTAACTTCGTCCTTTGACTGTCCATCACCACGCTGAACAAATTACATTAAAAGAAAGCCACCGGGTGAGGCGGGAGTCCGTTTCTTCACGCTCGACATTGATTTCCCGCTGATCAATAGATCAGAGTTATTGGAAGCTTGAAATGTTTAGTTGGTTGTAATGAGTTGGACTACAGCCGGGACACAGCAACTAGCAACTTTAGCACCGCCCTAATGGCTCCTTGGACCTCTTTCAGAGATGTGCGAAAATGGAAAAAGATGAAGGAAAAAAACATATTTTTTGTTTTAATATAGTTTCTGTAGGAGAAAAAACATGACACACACCTTCCTAATTGTTATAAAGCCCACTGTTTATGTTATACATGCTTCACTGATGAGAGTATTTGGCAAGCACTGTTTTGTCCTTCTAATTTCAGCGATTCTTGAACTCATCAGTTTGTTTACATGTACAAATTTCTCCGATGCTGCCACAGAAAGACGTGTTTTATGCCACTCCTTCTTTGTCTCATTTTGTACACCAAACATTTTATACTGTGTGTGAATGCACAAAAGTGAGCTTTGTTGATTTCATTGATTTTGACCACCATGAATTGATTAACGTGGACCCGCGACTTAAACACGTTGAAAAACTTATTCGGGTGTTACCATTTAGTGGTCAATTGTACGGAATATGTAGTGTACTTTGCAATTTACTAATAAAAGTTTCAATCAATCAATCACTCAATTTAGTGCTTATCAGGCATATTTGGTCAATCCATGACTGCAAGCTAATCGATGCTAACATGCTAGCTGTATGTACATTTTGCATCATTTGTTGCTAAATTTGAGCTCATTTAACATCCTTTACTTGTATCCTCTTTGTATATAATTTACTTTTGCATGTCTCATGACATATTATCTGTATGTAATATTGGCTGCATTTCAGATAGTTGTATGTGTGCCATGTTGTTCCAGACCACAGCAAACATTACCTAGCTTGCCAAAGATTGTAATAAATATATTAGAAGAAGACAGCCTGCCGTGTCCTTTAACTTGGACACACACATCTATACCTTTGACCATTAAAAGCCAGTAATTTCCAGGAGTTATCTCGCTTTCTGAGTAGCCTCTGATTTACTATTGGTTTCTAATGTTGTAAAAATGTGTAGAATAAATATTACATTTCAACATTTCTGTCAACGAAGATTTGCTTCAGCCTGTGACAAATAGTCATTTTGATAGTAGGCTATTATTACAAATATAGACACGTCATGTGTTGCCTTCATTATAACACTTATATCAGGCTTTTCATTTTTTGCAGCTCCAGACCAATTAGTGTTTTGTATTTTTGGTCCAATATGGCTCTTTCAACGTTTTGGGTTGCCGACCTCTGGACTAGAGCAATGATTGGCAGGTTTGCTATCTACTTGAGAAAGGTTTCGGAGAGAAGAAACGAAACAGAAACAGAAACACAAGGCTGAGCAAAAACATGCTGAGCTTATTAATATTTCTTAAAAATCCCATATAGGGCTTGAAAGTGACATAGTAAATGCAATGTATTGTGGGTCTTGCAGGCCTCTGGATAGCTTATATTCATGTCTGAATGCAAGATTTTGTCCTAAAGTTTTCTTCAAAACAAGTTCAAAATATGGCGCAAAGGTGTGGTATCTTTAACTGCCACAATTGATGTCATGATCGCTTCAGGGGAGAAAAACGATTTGGTGAGTTTTTTCTCCTTTCTAGCATGAAAGCAAAGCCAAGGAATTTGGGTTAGTGAGCTAATAAAGAAACGCCAAATGGCCTGGATAGCAGCCGTGAGACGATCAAACATCACTTTTAAGGCCATCACCTGGTACATGTTAGTGTGTGTAGCCTGCAAGTTTAAATCAAAGCCTGTTTTATTCTGTTGCACACGTACCATTTAGTAGGCTGTTTGTGTTAGCCGAGCTAGCTACGGGCGACAAACAACATACAGTATTTTGGGAAAAAAACATGAGGTCTGTTTATATTTTCCGAGAAGTAACAACATCATAAAACCCTCAAATCCAGACTCCAAACATCCCAGAACAAGCTAGTCAGGTTACTTCTAGACCTCCACCCCAGATCCCATCTCACTCCTACCCACTTCTCCAAAGTGGGCTGGCTCAGGGTGGAGGACAGAGTAAAACAACTTGCACTGAGCCTTGTCTATAAAATTTGCAACACCTCCCTGATACCGAAATACATGTCAAACTACTTCCAGAACGTAAATGACCGCCATAACCACAACACCAGGGGGAAATCAACAAACCACGTCAAACCCAGATTCCGATCTAACAAAGGTCTTAACTCATTCTCCTTCTATGCCACATCAATATGGAATGCACTCCCAACAGGTATAAAAGAAAGTGCATCTCTATCCTCCTTCAAAACCGCACTAAAAGAACACCTCCAGGCAACTACAACCCTAACCTAACCCCTGCCCCCACCACATCCCACCTCCCCGGATTGTAAATAATCAAATATATGTACTTGTATAATTTGTATGATGACTGTAGTATGCTGATAGTATATATTTGTACCATGAATTGATTAACGTGGACCCAGACTTAAACAAGTTGAAAAACTTATGTGGGTGTTACCATTTAGTGGTCAATTGTACGGAATATGTACTGTACTGTGCAATCTACTAATAAAAGCTTCAATCAATCAATCAAAAACCTTGGGTGCTCAATGTTGCGCCATTTTATGTGTCACTTGTGCGGTTATGACAATAAAAAATATTGGATCCTTTCATATAATGTATTCTCTTCCTTTGCAATCTACTAATAAAAGTTTCAATCAATAAATCAATCAAAGTAATTATAATTTTTTATGTCAGTAAAATTGCCATGAAAGCGCTAAAACATACCCGTGTAGTGAGTTTACATTGTTCACCCAAGGAACTTTAGTTATTAGAGCGTTCCAGTCGGGTGTTTTTTGCACGGGACACATTTCTGGCGTTGTTTTTGCACTAGTGAGCATCTGAACCTGTTATGAACCTGTCTGTTACTGCATTATACAGTATATATACACCGTAGTTTTCGGACTATAAGGCGCACTTAAAATCATTTAAATTTCTCAAAACTCCACATTGCGCCTTATAACCCGGTGCGCCTAATGTACAGAATAATTTTGGTTGTGCTTACCGACCTCAAAGCTATTTTATTTGGTATATGGTGTAATGATAAGTGTGACCAGTAGATGGTAGTCGCACATAAGAGGTATGTGTCAACTGCAATATGACTCAAGTAAACAACACCAACATGTTATATATTCCATTGAAAATATAGAACATTACACCCGGCGCTCAAAAATCTATCAAAATGTTTTAGTACGACTTTGGTAAGTTATGAAGCCGCAACGCTTAAAGGATTGTACTATGCTTCAACATAGGAGTATTACTATGGTGTGTAAAGCAAGTCATTAAAAACCTTTAAAAGTGCAGATTCAGTACTGTGCAAAGCCTTGTATCCAGACTGAAATGGATCTAAAGTGCTATTTTCATCTAAAAAAGGCTGCAGTTGCGCTAAAACACATTTCTCCAGAATTTTTGACACAAAAGGTAATTTAGAAATGGGCCGATAATTTGACAAACATGTCGGATCTAGACCTGTTTTTTTAATCAAAGGCTCGACAACAGCTCTTTTACAAAAACAGGGGACACAGCCAGAAATCAAGCTGCTGTTGATGATGTCCCTAACAGACAAGTCAATAGTGTCCCAGATTTCTTTAAAAAAGCGAGGGGGGACTGGGTCTGTGGGACAGGACGAGGGTTTCAGTTTGTGGACTATTCCTGTAAGCTCAGGCATGGACACAGGCTCAAAGTGACTAAACACAGCCGAGCACTGAGTGGCCACATTAAAACTCAATGGAGAGCGAGAAAGATTTGCCCGAATAAAAGCAACCTTATCGTTAAAAAAGGAGAGACATTTTTCACAAGTTTCACTTGTCATCTCCAGTAAAGTGGCTGGATTCGGATTAAGAACATAACTAATAGTATTAAAAAGAACACGTGGCTTGCTGATACTATTTAAAATTAAGTCTGACAGATATTTTGTTTTCTCAGCTTTAACCACACTTTGATAGTTCTGATAGAATGATAAATGACACAATATGTTACTGCATAGGTCAGCAGACTATTTAAGAGCCTTTGTTAACTTATTTACTACTAAAAGACAAATTGTCTTGCATGTTCACTATTTTATTTAAGGACAATCTTGCAATAAGAAACATATGTTTAATGTACCCTAAGATGTGTTGTTAAGATAAAGACAATAAAGCATTTTTTTTGTGGTCCCCTTTTATTTAGAAAAGTATGGAAAAGTACCGAAAAGCATCGAAATAATTTTGGTACCGGTACCAAAATATTGGTATCGGGACAACACTAGCACCCAGTACCCATTGAGAATAGAGCTAGCTTGACCACCACGCATATTTAATGGCCAGGATGTGACGTCAGCAAAAATCCAAGCAATACACACCAGTTAACATTTCAATTTGAAAATAAGGGAAACCTTTTGGAAAATAAGGGCAAATGAGGGTAAAAAAGAGGGACTTTTTTTGTTACCAGCAACCCATCAGGCTGCAGGATATGTTACGTAAATGTTTTCCGTAAATGTTTGTGTCGCGCTGTAGTCAAGAGTCTAAGCTTGTCATGTCTTTCTCGCAGGTAATTTCCCAAAGAGGCATCCATTTAGGACATAAATACACACGGAAGTCAAACGTGGTTGGGGGAGGGTGCGTGAGACTTTTTAGATCAGGTAGCACTCCCATCGTGATATTTCCCATCTAACTGTGGCCGCTCATCCATCCCTAATCCAATTTCTCTCTCTAATTGCATACACTGTGACACACAAAACATTTGCAAAGTGTGCAACAGACAATCTTAGCACACCAACCTGCTTTATCAAAAAAAAAAAAAACCTTGAGTCGACAAGACGAACCACACATTTAGGAAGGTTCTCAGGATGTTAAAGACCTACTGAAATGACATTTTCTTATTTAAACGGGTGTAGCAGATCCATTCTATGTGTCATACTTGATCATTTCGTGATATTGCCATATTTTTGCTGAAAGGATTTAGTAGAGAACATCTACGATAAAGTTTGCAACTTTTGGTCGCTAATAAAAAAAAGCCTTGCCTGTACCGGAAGTAGCGTGACGTCACAGGTTGAAAGGCTCCTCACATTTCCCCATTGTTTACACCAGCAGCGAGAGCGATTCGGACCGAGAAAGCGACGATTACCCCATTAATTTGAGCCAGGATGAAAGATTCGTGGATGAGGACGTGAGAGTGAAGGACTAGAGTGCAGTGCAGGACAGATCTTTTTTCGCTCTGACCGTAACTTAGGTACAAGCTGGCTCATTGGATTCCACACTTTCTCCTTTTTCTATTGTGGATCACAGATTTGTATTTTAAACCACCTCGGATACTATATCCTCTTGAAAATGAGAGTCGAGAACGCGAAATGGACATTCACAGTGACTTTTATCTCCACGACAATACATCGGCGAAGCACTTTAGCTACGGAGCTAACGTGATAGCATCGTGCTTAACTGCATATAGAAACAGACAAAATAAGCCCCTGACTGGAAGGATAGACAGAAGATCAACAATTCTATTAAACCATGGACCTGTAACTACACGGTTAATGCTTTCCAGCCTGGCGAAGCCTAGTAATGCTGTTGCTAACAACGCCATTGAAGCTAACTTAGCTACGGGACCTCGACAGAGCTATGCTAAAAACATTAGCTATCCACCTACGGCAGCTCTCATCTGCTCATCAACACTCGTGCTCACCTGCGTTCCAGCGATCGATGGCGCGACGATCCGATCATCGATGCGGTCGGCGGCCCGGAGACGGAGGAAGTCAAGGTGAGGACAGCGGCGCAGCGGCGGGCGTTGTAGCTTTCGACGACACCCCGGCCGCCATCAGAGTCGGCAAGAAACATATATTTCCCCAAAGTTACGTACGTGACATGCACATAGCGACACGCACGTAGGGGCAAGCGATCAAATGTTTGGAAGCCAAAGCTGTAGTTACGGTAGCGCGTCTGCTATCCAACTCAAAGTCCTCCTGGTTTTGTTGCTGCAGCCAGCCGCTAATACACCGATCCCACCTACAGCTTTCTTCTTTGCAGTCTCCATTGTTAACTGAACAAATTGCAAAAGATTCACCAACACAGATGTCCAGAATACTGTGGAATTTTGCGATGAAAACAGAGCTGTTTGTATTGGGATACAATGGTGTCCCAATACTTCCGCTTCAACCATTGACGTCACGTGCAAACGTCATCATACATAGACGTTTTCAGCCGGAAGTTTCCCGGGAAATTTAAAATTGCACTTTATAAGTTAACCCGGCCGTATTGGCATGTGTTGCAATGTTAAGATTTCATCATTGATATATAAACTATCAGACTGCGTGGTCGGTAGTAGTGGGTTTCAGTAGGCCTTTAAAGGATGGCTGTGTTATCTACTAGTCTAGTCTACTAGTACTTTCTTGTTTTTATTTGCACATTTGTGTTACTCATACGAATACCTTAAAAACAGGGCAGGTTGAGCCCAATTTATAGTATACTCTGGACTGAAGCTGTGTGCCTTCATTGTTTTTGTAGCTGTTGTTTTGAGGCATGTTTAAAAAAAAAAAAAAAAGCACTGTGTGAAAGTCAAAGTATAGTATTTCCCATAGTTGTAGTGGGTATCAGGATTATTTCAGGGAGAGCATGTCCCACATTTCAAGCTGCTGTTTTGAGGCATGTTAAAAAAAAAAAAGCACTTTGTGACTTTAATAATAAATATGGCAGTGCCATGTTGGCACTTCTTTCCATAACTTGAGTTGATTTATTTTGGAAAACCTTGTTATATTGTTTAATGCATCCAGCGGGGCATCACAACAAAATTAGGCATAATAATATGTTAATTCCACGACTGTATATATCGGTATCGGTAATTAAGAGTTGGACAATACCGGAATATCGGATATCGGCAAAAAAGCCATTATCGGACATCCCTAGTTTCTATTAATGGTGCCATTGAAGCTCTGTCAGTGAAAGAAGCAATGGAACCATGTGGAAAATCCATCCACACAAAAGCAGTCATAGCAGATTACAGCGAGTACATAATGCTTACGTCCAAGTCAGATGCTATCAATTTCAGATAGTTTTGGAGTAAGGTCAAACATTTACATACACTTCTAAAGAACATAATAACATGGCTGTCTTGAGTTTTCAATCATTTCTACAACTCTTATTTGTTTGTGATAGAGTGATTGGAGCACATACTTGTTGGTCACAAAAAACATTCATGAAGTTTGGTTCTTTTATGAATTTATTATGGGTCTACTGAAAATGTGAGCAAATCTGCTGGGTCAAAAGTATACATACAGCAATGTTAATATTTGGTTACATGTCCCTTGGCAAGTTTCACTGCAAAAAGGCGCTTTTGGTAGCCATCCACAAGCTTCTGCTTGAATTTTGGACCACTCCTCTCGACAAAATTGGTGCAGTTCAGCTAAATTTGTTGGTTTTCTGACATGGACTTGTTTCTTCAGCATTGTCCACACGTTTAAGTCAAGACTTTGGGAAGGCCATTTTTAAAACCTGAATTCTAGCCTGATTTAGCCATTCTTTTACCACTTGGGGTCATTGTCCTGTTGGAATACCCAACCGCACCCAAGACCCAACCTCCGGGCTGATGATTTTAGGTTGTCCTGAAGAATTTGGAGGTAATCCTCCTTTTTCATTGTCCCATTTACTTTCTGTAAAGCACCAGTTCCATTGGCAGCAAAACAGGCCCAGAGCATAATACTACCACAACCATGCTTGACGGTAGGCCTGGTGTTCCTGGGATTAAAGGCCTCACCTTTTCTCATCCAAACATATTGCTGGGTATTGTGGCCAAACAGCTCAATTTTTGTTTCATCTGACATCACATGGACAAAGATAAGACCTTCTGGAGGAAAGTTCTGTGGTAAATAAATGGCTAAATCAGGCTAGAATTAAGGTTTTAGGGTGGCCTTCCCAAAGTCCTGACTTAAACGTGTGGACAATGCTGAAGAAACAAGTCCATGTCAGAAAACCAACACATTTAGCTGAACTGCACCAATTTTGTCAAGAGGAGTGGTCAAAAATTCAACCAGAAGCCAAATATTAACATTGCTGTATGTATACTTTTGACCCAGCAGATTTGCTCACATTTTCAGTAGACCCATAATAAATTCATAACAGAACCAAACTTCATGAATGTTTTTTTGTGACCAACAAGTATGTGCTCCAATCACTCTATCACAAAAAAATAAGAGTTGTAGAAATTATTGGAAACTCAATACAGCCATGACATTATGTTCTTTACAAGTGTTCGTCAACTTTTGACCATGACTGTATATACAAACATGGAGAATTGCAGTGGTAGCTCATCTATTTTATTGTAGATGTAAAAATTACGAGGAACCATGAATTTGTATGTCATGTTACATTCCGATGTCACTTTGACTATACGTGACAGGGTCTTACCTGGGCTGATTGTGTTTCTTCATTTTGAAGGAGCAATGGCACATTTTGAGCACAGAAAAATATTTTTTGCAAAAACATATATTATATTTTGAAAACAAATTCAACTCAAGCGAAAAAAAATATTCTTTGAGCAAATATACATTTATTTAGTGCTTAATAAATGGGTTTGAATGTTTGCTATTTTCTATATTAACATGCGTTCTAGTCGGACCTACAGCAACGTCAAAATAGGTGGGGGGTGGTAGAGGTTATGTTGCATTGGGTTTATTTTTTTCGTTTTTTTTTTAATATGATAGCTATAAAAAACGACGTTAATGTAAATCTAAATACATTTTCTGTGAAACTTTATTATTGAGGTTGTCTAATCAAATTAAGAGTTTATGACATAACCCGGGGCGGTATAGCTCGGTTGGTAGAGTGGCCGTGCCAGCAACTTGAGGGTTCCAGGTTCGATCCCCGCTTCCGCCATCCTAGTCACTGCCGTTGTGTTCTTGGGCAAGACACTTTACCCACCTGCTCCCAGTGCCACCCACACTGGTTTAAATGTAACTTAGATATTGGGTAACTTAGATATTACATTAACTATGTAAAGGTGCTTTGAGTCACTAGAGAAAAGCGCTGTATAAATATAATTAACACAATCCAACAGCCCCTGCAAAAAATGGTAAATGGTTTAATCCACACCTGGTATGGTGGTCTGTCACTGCCCGATTTACTGAAACGCCCAATCTTTTTGCGCACGCGCCATAAGTCATTAAAATTGATAAAACCAATATAATGTACTGTACATCAAAATATAAACTATACAGAAAGAAGAAAAAATAATTGTTATCTTAGCTTTTCTGTTAGAGGTATCAAAACAAATAGCTTTTAGCATTATACCGGGTATACGTCATCATTAAAGAATACATTTAATTTTTGCAACACGTGAAGGGTGTCGCGGCGCGTGCGCAATCCCTCATGCCATCTGCAGCAAGCGCCGCCGGCAGCTGCTCGCTCTTCCCGCACCGCGTCAACGCGCCTGCACGGCTGCAGGCAATGAACAATCAGCGCACCTGGGTCTGATGAGGGCAGACGACATAAAGACAAGCGGACCCGAAGATCCAGTGCCGGAACGTAGTTCACTCCTCTGGCTTCCCTCCTCGTACCTGGTCTCTGTGCTTTCCATCTGCCCGTGTCTTATATGTCCTTTGTGTTCCCTGCAGTATCCCCTCCATATCCAGTGATCGAGCTGTGCGCCTCGCTTCTTTGGACTGCTTTCATCGATCCTCCACCCCCGCTCGGACACGGACCTCGACGCCTCTCTCCAGCCCCCGACCTCTCGCTTGCCCACGGACTGTCTTCTTGCCTTGCCCCTCTGGTTTTTTGGACGATTCATCCAACACGGACGAACAACACCCACTGGTAACATTTACATTGTTAATTCTTCACATCGTCTTGCACCACACACTCTTAGTAGCACACACACCCCAACACATAATCAAGTTCAATAAACCTGTTGAACTTATCCCTGTCGCTGTGTGGTCTCCTTCCCCCGCCGTACGTAACAAAGGGCTAATAAAAAAACAAGCTGCGGGCCAAAAAAGGCCCCCGGGCTGCACTTTGTTCACCCCTGCCATAACTAAATAGGCTTCCATTTTACGCTAATATAAATGCTAATTTCTTGGGAAAGGAGTTATGCTGTTCAAATACTTTAAATGCACATACTTTTTTGTTTTTGTAATATTTTTTTATGACCTAAAGCCATAAGGCTGGGAAGTTATTATGTTTGTGTATGCTCGTAACGAATGTGGTGTTCCAAAACCTCTCAGTCCCAGGGCCTCGCATAAGGTTAAGGCAACCCTGACTTTGGCTAAGCAGTATGCACATTATTTATAACAATTTGAACAGTTTATGCAACTGTATGACCCGCAGCCCCACTTCATATACAGTATAATAGGTTTGTATGCAAATGGTATCTCAACTCAAAATTCAGCAAGCATCCTATTATATAATTTTAAAGGACAATATTACAAAACACAAAACCAGTGAAGTTGTCACGTTGTGTAAATGGTAAATAAAAACAGAATACTATGATTTGCTAATCCTTTTCAACCTATATTCAATTGAACAGACTGCAAAGACAAGATACTTAATGTTCAAACTGGAAAACTTTGTTATTTTTTTGCAAATATTAGCTCATTTGGAATTTGAAGCCTGAAACATGTTTCAAACAAGCTGGCACAAGTGGCAAAAGACTGGGAAAGTTGAGGAATGCTCATCAAACACAGATGAAGGTGCCATGATTGGGTATAAAAGCAGCTTCCATGAAATGCTCAGTCATTCACAAACAAGGATGGGCCGAGGGTCACCACTTTGTCAACAAATGCCTGAGCAAATTGTTTAAGAACAACATTTCTCAACCAGCTATTGAAAGGAATTTAGGGATTTCACCATCTACGGTCCGTAATATCATCAATAGGTTCAGAGAATCTGGAGAAATCACTGCACGTAAGCAGCAAGGCTGAAAACCAACACTGAGTGACCTTCGATCCCTCAGGCGGCATCAAAAACCGACATCAGTGTGTAAAGGATATCACCATATGGGCTCAGGAACACCTCAGAAAACCACTGTCAATAACTACAGTTTGTTGCTACATCTGTTAGTACAAGTTAAAAGTATCCTATGCAAAGTGAAAGCCATTTATCAACAACACCCAGAAATGTTTCGCTGGGCCCGAGCTCATCTAAAATGGACAGATGCAAAGTGGAAAAGTGTTCTGTGGTCTGACGAGTCCACATTTCAAATTGTTTTTGGAAACTGTGGACGTCGTGTCCTCCGGAACAAAGTGGAAAAGAACCATTCGGATTGTTCTAGGCGCAAAGTTGAAAACCCAGAATCTGTGATGGTATAGGGGTGTATTAGTGCCCAATGCATGGGTAACTTACACATCTGTGAAGGCACCATTATTGCTGAAAGGTACATACAGGTTTTGAAACAACATATGTTGCCATCCAAGCAACGTTATCATGGACGCCCCTGCTTATTTCAGCAAGACAATGCCAAGCTACGTGTTACAACAGTGTGGCTTCATAGTAAAAGAGTGCGGGTACTAGACTGGCCTGCCTGTAGTCGAGACCTGTCTCCCATTGAAAATGTGTGGCGCATTATGAAGCCTAAAATACCACAACGGAGACCCCCGGACTGTTGAACAACTTAAGCTGTACATCAAGCAAGAATGGGAAAGAATTACACCTGAAAAGCTTCGAAAACGTGTCTCCTCAGTTCCCAAACGTTTACTGAGTGTTGTTGAAAGGAAAGGCCATGTAACACAGTGGTGAACATGCCCTTTCCCAACTACTTTGGCACGTGTTGCAGCCATGAAATTAAGTTAATTATTATTTGCAAAAACAAATGAAGTTTTTCAGTTCGAACATTAAGTATCTTGTCTTTGCAGTGTGTTCAATTGAATCTAAGTTGAAAAGGATTTGCAAATCATTGTATTCTGTTTTTATTTAGAAATTACACAACATGCCAACTTCACTGCTTTTGGGTTTTGTAAATACATGAAACGTAGATATACTTTAAAGCAGAGGTTTTTAAAAGGGAGTCCACGGAAGCACCACAGGGGAGTTGTGAATGATTTTGTTGATTAGACTTTTAAAAATATGTTTTAGTATTCCAAAAAAAATTGTCTTTAATACACAGGAATACTGATCCAACACACTGTAGTAAATATGAAAATGGAGGCAGAAGACCTATCTTTCACTTAGCAATGCACATATTCACCAACACACAAAGGGCTCTTTCAAGCCGTGCACAGCTTAATTCACCTGTCCCTTTAACGAGGAGGACTGGCCCCTGTTGCTGCTGTGCCAATCCCAAGACTCTGTCAAGTTTCCCGTGATTGGCCAAGAACCCATTCTGAGCCAGCAGCTAGTTTAGTGTTTGCAGGGGAAATGTTCTTTTGTTTTGTAACATGACAAAAAAACACAAGCAGAAGAGATAAGCCAACTTGGGCCGCAGCTATTAATTATTTTAGTAAACGACTAATCGAGCGATTAGTTTATTCTATTCATCGAGCAATCGGATAAAACATACTTCATAGCCTCAATGTGAAAACTATTTTTCTGCATGATTGTCAATATTTTATTTTTAATAAAAGCAGATCATTAACATTGAAATTGCACTTTATTCATTTATTCATTTATCCATTCAACACTGCAAAAAGTCAATGTTCAAAAACAAGGAAAAAAAATACAAAAATTAGGGGTATTTTATTTGAACTAAGCAAAATTATCTGCCAATAGAACAAGAAAATTCTGCTTGTCAAGACTTTCCAAAACAAGTCAAATTAGCTAACCTCAATGAACCCAAAAATACCTTAAAATATGTATTTGCTCACTAACAAGTGCACTTTTCATGGTAGAAAAAAAAAGAGACATTTTTGCTCAATATGTTGAAAAATATTCTTAAATTAAGTAAAAGCTAGTGCCATTATCTTGACATAATTATATGCGCTCGGCATCATGATTTTCTTTTTCATGCTTGAAGTGAGAAATTATTACTTTGAAAAATCAGTTTTATACATGTGAGTGTTGATGACACAGCTTTGCAACAGTTGATATTCTAGTTTCAAGCATGTTTTACTCAATATAGGTCAGGGGTGTCCAAAGTGCCATTTGCGGCCCGCAGGTAATTTTTTAACGGCACATTCTAAAAATACGATGAAAAAAAAATAAAAAACATAAAAAGTGGTATAAAAGAGCAAACAGGTGAAATGTAACAAGAAAATGTTGCATTATTTACTCTAATAACACAAAGCTGCCATGCAGGCTGTTTCTTTCTTTAAAAAATAATAATGAATCAAAATCAATGTCATTAATAATTATTGACCTATTCAAGGCTCCATTGACTTCACATTAAATATTCCACTTTGAGATATTTTGGGGGGAAAATGTTGCATATTTTTTGGTTGCCATTTAAAAAACAAAGTTTTTTAAAGAAGGGCCTAATGAACAAACAAAAAACATAAACAACAATACAACTTATAATTGACAGATAGATCTGAAGTTGATCTTGAGACTATTGTGGTAAAAGTAAAAAAAAATGTTGGATTTATTTTTTTAAACTTTACTGAGCAGTACCCTTTTGGATCCCCAATCATTTTTGTGGGCTTTTTTTTTTTTAAGTGTCATTGCTCAAACAAATAATGAATTAAAATCAATGTTGTTATGAGTTATTGACCTTTTTAAGACTCCAATTATTATATAATCTGAAATATTCCACTTTAAAATTTTATTGGGGGAAAATATTGCATATTTTGTGTTTTTTTCCGTAAAAAAACACAGTTTTCCTTGACAAAAATGGCATACAACTTAAATCTTTAAAAGTGTTACATTGACAGATAGACCTAATGTTGATCTAGAGATTTAAACCTTGAATAATAATAATAATAATAATAATAATAATACTAAATAATGACACATTTGTAATGTTTTTTTTGACAAAAACCTTTTGGGGTCCCCGGGATCAAGTCTGAGTGGAGGCCTAAATGTATCTTTTTTATACATATATTGTATTGGTTTTTAAAATAGAAAATATCAAAATGGCCCCCGCTTGCTTTGATTTTTCAGTGGGCGGCCCTCAGTGGAAAAAGTTTGGACACCCCTAAAATAGGTCAGAAAATCTCAGCTAGAAGCTGTAATATCTTACTGAGATAATTTAGGAGCAAAACCCTTAAAACAAGTAAAACACTCTAACATAAAATCTGCTTAGTGAGAATAATTATCTTATCAGACAGAAAATAAGCAAATATCACACTTATTTGAGATATGTAATCTTACTTCGTTTTCAGTTTTTGCAGTGAAAGATTATTAGTTGTAGCTCTTTCCTAATCAAATTAAATAATTGTTGCGGCCCTCAAGCCAACCCTCTACTTCAGGAACCACAGATAGGACATGGCGGATATGACCCCATAACGGCACTCGACTTCCGCTCAAAACTTGGGAGACAAACATTTTTGCAGAAAATTCCTACAAAAATTGTGCTCCTTCCTTAAAAGGAGCTTGGATTGCTGTAAACACATCGGCAGATTGTAGCATCGACATTCTCACCTTGATAGCCCGCGTACAACACCGGGGTGCAAACTTGTGATTTACCTAGACAAGGCATTCATCAAGGCACCCCTTTAAGTCTTCTCCTTTTTTGGCATTTACAATTTGTTTTCATAGTGTGATTCGTGTATCTAAGGTGTCGTTGTAGTAGGGCTGGGCGATATATCGATTTACTCGATATATCGTGGGTTTGTCTCTGTGCGATATAGAAAATGACTATATCGTGATATTTGAGTATACGTTCTCACGCAGTTGTTTTTAGCTGTGGGCATTACACTACAGGCTCTTCTCACTCTTTGTGGTCTCTCCTTCTCACAGAGACATAAAACAGGCTCTTACATACGTATACGCCCTCGCGGATCAGAGAGGTAGCGGCATGGGTAACGTTAGCTATGGTGCGAGTGGTAATTCGAGAGAAAGAAGGTGCAAATCTGGTAACAAATGAAGGAAGAATTAATTCCCAAGAATATCGTCTGGCGGTGGTTTGGCTTCAAGCGGGAAGATGTTGAACAGACAAACGTAATTTGGCAAGTGTGGGGCCAAAGCGTTGCTACAAAAAGTAGCATTACTGCTAATATGTAGGATCATTTGAAAAGTCACCCGCTAGAGAATGAAGAGTGTTTGAAACTCCGCATGTCAACATCTCTGTTCGGTGCCACACCAACAAAATGCCGAAGCAACCATTATACACCGTATGAAAAAAATAGTCAACAACAGAAGGAGATAACGTCCGCAGGAACCTACCACACAAATGAAGGAAGAATTAATTCCCAAGAAAAACAGCATCGTCTGGCGGTGGTTTGGCTTCAAGCGGGAAGATGTTGAACGGACAAACGTAATTTGGCAAGTGTGGGACATACACTATTTGATTTCCTATCATGCAGCTCATTTTTGTTTGACAGTTATTAAAATATCTTGTGTGACATCAGGCACAAAAGTGCACTTTATTTGTTTTAAACTATTGTAGCTGCGTTCTGTACAAAAAGTGCACTTTAATTTAGTGTTGTTTTGATATGTCATCTTAGTGACATGCACAAAAGTGCACTCATAGCTTGTTTTAAAATGTCTCTGACAATCTTGCACTTTCTGTTTTGGAAATGACATGAATGTTTGTGCCACTGCTTAATAACTGTTTAATAAATACAGTTTTGGTCAATTGACTTAGTTGTGATTTCCCTCTCTGCATGAAAGTTTAAAATGAGCATATATTAATGCAGTATGAACAAGAATGTTTTAATGTAGACACATAGAATCATCATACTGGTGTGATTATATGCATCAAGTGATCATTCAAGGCTAAGGTAAAATATCGAGATATATATCGTGTATCGTGACATGGCCTAAAAATATTGAGATATTAAAAAAGGCAATATCGCCCAGCCCTAAGTTGTAGTCATTTGTTCGACTTCTTTAGTTGTACTAGTGGTGTTCCTCAAGGTTCCATTTTAGGTCCTCTCTTTTTCACCATACTGTAGGGCAGGGCTCTTCAACTACATAACGGAGAGGACCACAGTTTCAAGAGCCCAAGGTCTCAGGGGCCGAACATAAAAATGTGGATGTTTTCTTAGAAAGTGCCTCCGCAGGTTATATTCCTTTGAGACTGTGTTTACTCATTTACAAAGTAAACACATCAGCTTTCCCACTGCACTGCCAATAAATTCGTTATTCTGCCCTCACTACGTGTTTTCAGCGTGTGCAGCGAGACAGATAGTTAACAGCATGTCGACAGAAGCTGTTGGTTGATGACTGGTTTTCTTCCTTTTGAATTATTTTTCTCTCTCGGTTTAGTTTGTTTATAAGTTTTCCTTTAATTGGGTTTGTGAGATTAAAAATCAACATTACACAAGTATAACGACCATTGTGTATTTTGCATGAATTAAACAGAACATTTAGCATTAATACAGAGAGCAAACATTGCACACGTGGTTTAACACAATTGAACCTTAGGTGTTGCTTTATCGCCCTCTGCTGGTCAAATACAGCGCTACATGTATTTAAACAGTTTTAAACAGCACGACTACAGATACAGAAGACATCACAAAGTTAGCAATTTCAATAAATTCATACTTTGTTGTTAAAAGTCAGATTTTTGCGATTTATTTTGAATATTTTCAGGGTCTTCTACTCACCCACTACTGCTTCATTGTGACAAATATGCTTTGCTGTTTCCCCCTTCGGGGTGGCAGGAGTACTGCATACATAAGCTACCCTGTTTGAATGGTTTCATCAAGCCTATTTGGGTGTTGTTTGGCGGGCCGCCATTTGAATAGGACTGCTGTAGGGGCTATTCAACTGGTGACATCTGAGTTCAGTTCAAAAAAATTTGTGAGGCACTCACAGTTTTGCAGCAAGTCTTGAAAAACAGCAGCGCACTCATGTAATTCTAACACAAAATAAATATACCAAAATGTCTACTGTAGAGGACGTTGAATCTCCGGAATATATCCAATAAGATTAATAGTGAGAGGAAAAGTCCGGCCCCCTGGTCCTTAGCTTTCTAAACATATGGTCTCCGAAACATTTCAGTTGAACGTCCCCCTGCTTGAAGGACCTTAAATCCAATTTTATGCAAAATATATACCGTATTTTAAGGACCATAAGGCGCACCAGATTATAAGGCGCACTGCCGATGAGCGGGTCTAGTCAGGTCTATTTCCATACAAAAGGCGCACCGGATTATAGGGCGCATTAAAGGTGTCATATTATTTTTTTTCTAAATGTAAAATACTTCCTTGTGGTCTACATAACATGTAATGGTGGTTCTTTGGTCAAAATGTTGCATGGATGATGTTTTACAGATCATCTTCAAGCCGCTTTCTGACAGTCGCTTCAGGATGCGCCGTTTTGTGGGCGGTCTTATTTACGTGGCTCACCTTCGACAGCGTCTTCTCCCCGTCATCTTTGTTGTAGCGGTGTAGCGTGCAAAGACGGGAGTGGAAGAAGTGTCAAAAGATGGCGCTAACTGTTTTAATGACATTCAGACTTTACTTCAATCAATAACGGAGCAGCATCTCCTCATCTGGAAACAACAGGGCCGAAAATGTGTCCCGTGAAAAACCGTCCGACCGGAACTCTCTAATAACTAAAGTTCCTTGGGTGAATAATGTAAACTCACTACACCGGTATGTTTTAGCGCTTTCATGGCGAGTTTACTGACATATAAAAGTAAGAACTTTACACTACTTTATATTAGAAATGGCAATAGTGGAGGATGAATGTCCCATAACAAGAAGATTGAAAAAAATAAGAAGATTATCGACTACGGTGTCGGCACAGACTACAAAGGCAGATGCACACACATTTTCAGGACTTATGCAGATCCTAAATACAGATCAGTAGGTACCAGAAGGTAAGAAAAGTTGCTCTTGCATAATATTGCGAAACGAAACACCAGATAATATGTGTTACCTTATACACACACCATAATAATACTCCTATGTTGAAGCACAGTACAATCCATCAAGCGGTGTGGCTTCATAGCTTACCAAAGTCGTACTAATGTCACACCGCGGTGAGGGATGTCTTGTCTTGGTTTTTTCTGTCTTGTGATTTGCATGTTTTAGTTTGAAAAGTAACTCTCCTCTCGTTTCAGGTCACTTGCCCTTCCTTTTGTGTCATCAGTCTGATGTCATCCCTGTTCCCTGATTGTTTCCACCTGTTCCCTATTACCCTCATGTGTCTCATAAGCCCACTCCTCCCTTTGTTCTGTGCCAGATTGTCTCGTTTATTCGTGCTCTCTAGCATCCATGTCCATGCCTTGCCTTGTCTCGTGCTTATGTTCCTTGATCCTGAATCCCTTCGTTGCTATTTTGAGTTTTCCTTTCTTCCTCCTCAGCAGAGTGATTTTTTGTTATTTAGTTTATTCAGCCAAAGTGGTGAGTTATCAGTTATTTTTAATTATTTCCTCAAATTTTTGAGTGACAATTTTTGTTCAACTTTATTAGGTTAGATAGTGTAGAATTTTTCATAGCTGTTGTTTCTTCCTCCTGTTGGAGCATTTTTTGTTAATACATTTTATAGCATATACGGCGCCAATTATAGTTCGTCTTTGCTTTTGTGTTTTCCTCCGTTCGGAGTGATTTTCGGTTGTTCCTATTTTTTGGAACCTTTTTCGCCGATTAGTTTTTTTTTTGTTAATATAGATATAGTAATTCCTTGACTTTGGAGGTGAAAGGAAGCTGTCAAAATAAAAGCCTGTCAAAGTTCCCTACTCTGCATCTGAGTCCTATCCTTTTTACCAAGCCTGACAACTAAAACATTTTGATAGCTTTTTGAGCGCCGTGTGTAATGTTCTCCATTTTCGATGGAACATTTAACATTTTGGTGTTGTTTACTTGAGTCATATTGCAGTCTACACGTATCTCTTATGTGTGACTGCCATCATATTGCAGTCTATGTGTATCTCTTATGTGTGACTGCCATCATACTGCAGTCTACACGTATCTCTCATGTGTGACAGCCATCATATTGCAGTCTACACGTATCTCTTACGTGTGACTGCCATCATATTGCAGTCTACACGTATCTCTCATGTGTGACTGCCATCATATTGCAGTCTACACGTATCTCTTATGTTTGACTGCCATCATATTGCAGTCGACACGTATCTCTTATGTGTGACTGCCATCATATTGCAGTCTACACGTATCTCTTATGTGTGACTGCCATCATATTGCAGTCTACACGTATCTCTTATGTGTGACTGCCATCGTATTGCAGTCTACACATATCTCTTATGTGTGACTGCCATCATATTGCAGTCTACACGTATCTCTTATGTGTGACTGCCATCATATTGCAGTCTACACGTATCTCTCATGTGTGACTGCCATGTTATTGCAGTCTACACGTATCTCTTATGTGTGACTGCCATCATATTGCAGTCTACAAGTATCTCTTGTGTGACTGCCATCATATTGCAGTCTACACGTATCTCTTATGTTTGACTGCCATCATATTGCAGTCGACACGTATCTCTTATGTGTGACTGCCATCATATTGCAGTCTACACGTATCTCTTATGTGTGACTGCCATCATATTGCAGTCTACACGTATCTCTTATGCGTGACTGCCATCGTATTGCAGTCTACACGTATCTCTTATGTGTGACTGCCATCATATTGCAGTCTACACGTATCTCTCATGTGTGACTGCCATCATACTGCAGTCTACACGTATCTCTTATGTGTGACTGCCATCATATTGCAGTATACACGTATCTCTTATGCGTGACTGCCATCGTATTGCAGTCGACACGTATCTCTTATGTGTGACTGCCATCATATTGCAGTCTACACGTATCTCTTATGTGTGACTGCCATCATATTGCAGTCTACACGTATCTCTTATGCGTGACTGCCATCATATTGCAGTCTACACGTATCTCTTATGTGTGACTGCCATCATATTGCAGTCTACACGTATCTCTTATGTGTGACTGCCATCATATTGCAGTCTACACGTATCTCTTATGTGTAACTGCCATCATATTGCAGTCTACATGTATCTCTTACGTGTGACTGCCATCATATTGCAGTCTACAAGTATCTCTTGTGTGACTGCCATCATATTGCAGTCTACACGTATCTCTCATGTGTGACTGCCATCATATTGCAGTCTACACGTATCTCTTATGTGTGACTGCCATCATATTGCAGTCTACAAGTATCTCTTGTGTGACTGCCATCATATTGCAGTCTACACGTATCTCTTATGTTTGACTGCCATCATATTGCAGTCGACACGTATCTCTTATGTGTGACTGCCATCATATTGCAGTCTACACTTATCTCTTATGTGTGACTGCCATCATATTGCAGTCTACACGTATCTCTTATGCGTGACTGCCATCATATTGCAGTCTACACGTATCTCTTATGTGTGACTGCCATCATACTGCAGTCTACAAGTATCTCTTGTGTGACTGCCATCATATTGCAGTCTACACATATCTCTTATGTTTGACTGCCATCATATTGCAGTCGACACGTATCTCTTATGTGTGACTGCCATCATATTGCAGTCTACACGTATCTCTTATGTGTGACTGCCATCATATTGCAGTCTACACATATCTCTTATGCGTGACTGCCATCATATTGCAGTCGACACGTATCTCTTATGTGTGACTGCCATCATATTGCAGTCTACACGTATCTCTTATGTGTGACTGCCATCATATTGCAGTCTACATGTATCTCTTATGCGTGACTGCCATCGTATTGCAGTCTACACATATCTCTTATGTGTGACTGCCATCATACTGCAGTCTACAAGTATCTCTTGTGTGACTGCCATCATATTGCAGTCTACACATATCTCTTATGTTTGACTGCCATCATATTGCAGTCGACACGTATCTCTTATGTGTGACTGCCATCATATTGCAGTCTACACGTATCTCTTATGTGTGACTGCCATCATATTGCAGTCTACACGTATCTCTTATGCGTGACTGCCATCGTATTGCAGTCTACACGTATCTCTTATGTGTGACTGCCATCATATTGCAGTCTACAAGTATCTCTTGTGTGACTGCCATCATATTGCAGTATACACGTATCTCTTATGTTTGACTGCCATCATATTGCAGTCGACACGTATCTCTTATGTGTGACTGCCATCATATTGCAGTCTACACGTATCTCTTATGTGTGACTGCCATCATATTGCAGTCTACATGTATCTCTTATGCGTGACTGCCATCGTATTGCAGTCTACACATATCTCTTATGTGTGACTGCCATCATATTGCAGTCTACACGTATCTCTTATGTGTGATTGCCATCATATTGCAGTCTACACATATCTCTCATGTGTGACTGCCATGTTATTGCAGTCTACACGTATCTCTTATGTGTGACTGCCATCATATTGCAGTCTACGTGTATCTCTTATGTGTGACTGCCATCATACTGCAGTCTACACGTATATCTTATGTGTGACTGCTGGTCACACTTATTATTTCACCATGTACTAAACAAAATAGCTTCGAGGTCGGTAAGCACAACCAAAAATATTCCGTATAATAGGCGCACCGGGTTATAAGGCGCACTGTTGAGTTTTGAGAAAATTAAAGGATTTTAAGTGCGCCTTATCGTCCGAAAAGTACGGTAGGTAGGGGGTCCCCACGCCATATCTCTATCAGTTTGGGGGTCCTTGGCCTTCCTCAGCCTGGAAAACATTGAAGACCCCTGCTAACTATGAAGTCTATTGACATTCACTTTTTATAACATAGTATTCCCCTTTGACAAGATATACTGTAATAAAAAAAATGGTTGCTGAAGTGTTGAATGGATAAAATACTTAATCTCAGTAACTCACTTGTTTCTCCCATCTCATATTCGCTGTCTCTGAGCAGCTCAAATATGTCCACCTCCAGCTTGCCCGTGGTGGAGCGATTGCTGCTCCGGTTGATGTTGTCTTTGGCCAGTGTGATGGCCAGACGCTCTCCTCTGCTGCACTCCATAGGGTCGTCAAGGATGGCAGCTGCGCAGAAAGAAATAACATAGGGGTTCCAATGAATATGCCTTGAGTGAACGCGACAAAGACAAGTGGTCAATATCCTCCGGTCGGTCGGAATAGCTTTTGTATTTAATGAATGTCTTGGCCAGAATTACAAGTCTTCTAGTGCCACGCTTATGAGACCCTTTAAGTGCACCACCAGTCCTTCAGTGGCACATTTTGTGCATGTTTTTTTTTTCTTTTTCTTTTCCTGATAAAGCTTGTTTTATACCCTTTTAATGCAAATATCTGATTAAAAAACTGTCAGAGTAGAAGCTTAAAAAAAACAACTGCAACTACTGCGCCATAATTTGTTAGGTGAACTTTTAAGTACACAAGAGCTTTAAATAGTGATGAAAAAAAAAGTTACACACTGCAAAAAAGAGCTGACAAAAGATAAGATAAAACCATTTTAGAAAAAAATATATACTAATAACTAGTGAAATTACCTGCCAATGCAGCTAGATATTTTACCTGATAAGACATCTGTATAGCCAAGGCAAGGCAACTTTATTTATATAGCATGTTTACAACAATTTTTAATTTGGACCAAAGTGCTTTACAGGTTAAAAAGCATAGAGCAAAAAAACAAACAAAGAACATAAACAATGAATGAGCTAATCCTAAATTAAGATTTGTATGTATAGAAATTCACATTATTCAACTTGCAATTCTTAAATTTAGCATCCTTGAAATGTTGCGGAATCTTTAAAGGGGAACTTGCACTTTTCTGGGATCACCACGATAATTATGAGAGACATGGCGACAGATGCATTTTTTTTTAATGCATTTTAATATTAAGTACACGTAAATAAAAGTCAGCAGGAGCTCCACTATTCGAAGCGATTCTGGACCACAATCCGCCGCCTCAGGAAGGGGAAGCAGTGCACTATCAACACCGTGTATGGTGAGGATGGTGTTCTGCTGACCTCGACTGCAGGTGTTGTGGATCGGTGGAGGGAATACTTCGAAGACCTCCTCAATCCCACCAACACGTCTTCCTATGAGGAATCAGTGCCTGGGGAATCTGTGGTGGGCTCTCCTATTTCTGTGGCTGAAGTTGCTGAGGTAGTTAAAAATCTCCTCGGTGGCAAGGCCCCGGGGGTGGATGAGATCCGCCCGGAGTTCCTTAAGGCTCTGGATGCTGTGGGGCTGTCTTGGTTGACAAGACTCTGCAGCATCGCGTGGACATCGGGGGCGGTACCTCTGGATTGGCAGACCGGGGTGGTTGTTCCTCTCTTTAAGAAGGGGAACCGGAGGGTGTGTTCTAACTATCGTGGGATCACACTCCTCAGCCTTCCCGGTAAGGTCTATTCAGGTGTGCTGGAGAGGAGGCTACGCCGGATAGTCGAACCTCGGATTCAGGAGGAAAAGTGTGGTTTTCGTCCTGGTCGTGGAACTGTGGACCAGCTCTATACTCTCGGCAGGGTCCTTGAGGGTGCATGGGAGTTTGCCCAACCAGTCTACATGTGCTTTGTGGACTTGGAGAAGGCATTCGACCGTGTCCCTCGGGAAGTCCTGTGGGGAGTGCTCAGAGAGTATGGGGTATCGGACTGTCTGATTGTGACGGTCCGCTCCCTGTATGATCAGTGTCAGAGCTTGGTCCGCATTGCCGGCAGTAAGTCGGACACGTTTCCAGTGAGGGTCGGACTCCGCCAAGGCTGCCCTTTGTCACCGATTCTGTTCATAACTTTTATGGACAGAATTTCTAGGCGCAGTCAAGGCGTTGAGGGGATCCGGTTTGGTGGCTGCAGGATTAGGTCTCTGCTTTTTGCAGATGATGTGGTCCTGATGGCTTCATCTGGCCAGGATCTTCAGCTCTCACTGGATCGGTTCGCAGCTGAGTGTGAAGCGACTGGGATGAGAATCAGCACCTCCAAGTCCGAGTCCATGGTTCTCGCCCGGAAAAGGGTGGAGTGCCATCTCCGGGTTGGGGAGGAGATCTTGCCCCAAGTGGAGGAGTTCAAGTACCTCAGAGTCTTGTTCACGAGTGAGGGAAGAGTGGATCGTGAGATCGACAGGCGGATCGGTGCGGCGTCTTCAGTAATGCGGACGCTGTATCGGTCTGTTGTGGTGAAGAAGGAGCTGAGCCGCAAGGCAAAGCTCTCAATCTACCGGTCGATCTACGTTCTCATCCTCACCTATGGTCATGAGCTTTGGGTTATGACCGAAAGGACAAGATCACGGGTACAAGCGGCCGAAATGAGTTTCCTCCGCCGGGTGGCGGGTCTCTCCCTTAGAGATAGGGTGAGAAGCTCTGTCATCCGGGAGGAGCTCAAAGTAAAACCACTGCTCCTCCACATCGAGAGGAGCCAGATGAGGTGGTTCGGGCATCTGGTCAGGATGCCACCCGAACGCCTCCCTAGGGAGGTGTTTAGGGCACGTCCGACCGGTAAGAGGCCACGGGGAAGACCCAGGACACGTAAATTACTCTGAGCTAGAACTCAATCAATCAATCAATGTCTATTTATATAGCCCTAAATCACAAGTGTCTCAAAGGGCTGACATTGAGTGAACTACCTGTTCACTCAATGTACAAACTTAATGAACTTGTATATACTGTACATAAATTATAGATATATACATACATATGCACACTACACACATACATAGCCACACCATTACCACTAGTGATCATGGAAATGGTATCATGCCACCACTGCCTCAATGGGCAGCCCCACACTCTTCTGTAACATAAACAAGCCAATATCTTCATCTCTGTACCTCTGGAATACCATGTACTTATACTTCCTTTTAAACTGGTTCATGTTTGGACATTGCTTTAGATTCACTTGAGATGCATGGTCATGCATAGGTAAGTGCCAACAGTTTTAACCAGACCGAAAAACGAAGGCACTATTTGTTTTTAAATGAAAGCAGTCTCATCCACCTGCAACGAGTGCTTGATGGTGATACGCTACTCGTAATGTTTTGAAAGTAATGTAGACCGAAGCACAAAAGTTGATCTTTTAAAACTTTATTGCCGACCTTAACACGCCAACAGCAGTCCTCATAACACCTTAGCACAAACCAGGGGCCACAGTGAGGTAATGGTGCATCCACAAACCCCCTGAATTATGACTATTAATATTATAGCACATACAAGTTACTTTTTGGACGTGGTCTGTGCTGCGATAATTAAAGCTTGTTGTGGATGTGATTTGTTATATTTGAATGTAATGCTCGGTTATCATTCAATGTATACAACTGAAGGATTCAGTTTCTAGTCAATTCAACTTGGATGTCACATAATTCCACTCCATTAAAACAAATCGTTGTTTCTTTTTTTAACGATGCATGGTTTTAATTTTTTTAAAGGCCTACTGAAATGATTTTTTTTTTATTTAAACGGGGATAGCAGATCCATTCTATGTGTCATACTTGATCATTTCGCGATATTGCCATATTTTTGCTGAAAGGATTTAGTCGAGAACATCGACGATAAAGTTCACAACTTTTGGTCGCTGATAAAAAAAAGCCTTGCCTGTACCGGAAGTAGCGTGACGTCACAGGTTGAAGGGTTCCTCACATTTCCCCGTTGTTTACACCAGCAGCGAGAACTATTCGGACCGAGAAAGTGACGATTACCCCATTAATTTGAGCGAGGATGCAAGATTTGTGGATGAGGAACGTAAGAGTGAAGGACCAGAGTGCAGTGCAGGGCGTATCTTTTTTCGCTCTGACCGTAACTTATGTACAAGGGCTCATTGGATTCCACACTTTCTCCTTTTTCTATTGTGGATCACGGATTTGTATTTTAAACCACCTCGGATACTATATCCTCTTGAAAATGAGAGTCGAGAACGCGAAATGGACATTCACAGTGACTTTTATCTCCATGACAATACATCGGTGAAGCACTTTAGCTACGAAGCTAACGTGATAGCATCGGGCTTAACTGCAGATAGAAACAAAAGAAATAAACCCCTGACTGGAACGATAGACAGAAAATCTACAATACTATTAAACCATGGACCTGTAACTACACGGTTAATGCTTTCCAGCCTGGCGAAGCTTAATAATGCTGTTGCTAACGACGCCATTGAAGCTAACTTAGCTACGGGACCTCACAGAGCTATGCTAAAAACATTAGCTATCCACCTACGCCAGCCAACCCTCATCTGCTCATCAACACCCGTGCTCACCTGCGTTCCAGCGATCAACGGAGCGACAAAGGACTTCACTCGATCATCGATGCGGTCGGCGGCTAGCGTCGGATAGCGCGTCTGCTATCCAAGTCAAAGTCCTCCTGGTTGTGTTGCTGCAGCCAGCCGCTAATACACCGATCCCACCTACAGCTTTCTTCTTTGCAGTCTTCATTGTTCATTATCAATCAATCAATCAATGTTTATTTATATAGCCCTAAATCACAAGTGTCTCAAAGGGCTGTACAAGCAACAAATTGCAAAAGATTCACCAACACAGATGTCCAGAATACTGTGGAATTTTGCGATGAAAACAGAGGTTTTTGTATTGGATTCAATGGTGTCCGAATACTTCCGTTTCAAAAACGCGCATACGTCATCATACATAGATGTTTTCAACCGGAAGTTTCGCGGGAAATTTAAAATTGCACTTTATAAGTTAACCCGGCCGTATTGGCATGTGTTGCAATGTTAAGATTTCATCATTGATATATAAACTATCAAACTGCGTGGTCGGTAGTAGTGGGTTTCAGTAGGCCTTTAACTAAGAGTCAATGAGTGGCTTATTAACATGCAAATTCGTAACATATTGGCACTTAATTAGTCATTATTAAGTACTTATTAATGCCTTATTCTGCATGGCCTTATTATAAAACCAGTAAGCCATTAACTAAGAGTCTTCCCTCAATAACCTCAGAATTATTGCTTACTAGTAACCCTAACCCTAACCCCAACCCTTATATGTTCCCCTAGTGTCCAAATAACTCTAAATTAAGTCTTTGTTACTTTAATAAGCAACTAATTAATGGTGAACAAGTTCCCCATACTAAAGTGTTACCGAAAAATGTTGTTATACACTGCAAACACAGAGGCCTCCATCCTGCTCATCCACCGCTATCGCCTTTAATTCACCTCCTATTTCTTCCACCTCATTAGCGCTAAATATCCTTGACAACAACAAAAGGTGTGACACCCCCCCCCCCCCCCCCCCCCCTTCCGTTACAACATAGCACATTGCACACGTCCGCATGCGTGCAGCCCGTCCGTAAGGACAAGCGGGCGTGTGTCTGTTAAACCAAAACTCCGAGTCTGACATCCTCGTCCCGCAGGGTGTGACATTTTAGGTCGGTCAATACGTGACAGCTGGCAACGAGGAGGAGTGATTCCGCGTCGGAGAAAACACAACCAAACCAATCAATGAGTCGCTGGGAGGTGTGCTAGAGCTGTGGACCGTGGAAGGAAGCCTTAGTGACGGGAGGCATAAAAAATAGGATTCCTGTGAGAACGCAAACAGGAGAAAGTGATCTTAGGAGGTCTATTAGCTTCTCTTACAGATGTGATCCTTTTGTAAACACGCACGCCTGGCTGCTTCGCCACGTAACACCCCCTGAGCTTTAAACGCCACCAAACTATTAAGCAAATCAACTTTTTCATCCGCAATAATAGTTGAGCGAGGCAGACTGCGGGCCTTTATTGCAGTCTGCAGTGCAATTACTTTAACACCATTTGAATACATTTCATGCTCTATAATGTGTTGTGGTCCCCCCCCCCCCCCCAAGCAGAAGAGTTGGGCTGGGCTCGCTGGGGCACCGCTGACCAAAGTACACCCTGATCGGCCTTATGGTTTACTCCATAAGTGTGCAGGTGGGATGCCTATTGGTGCCATTAGCTATATAGTATGACATCATAGCAGTGGAACTAAACAGCAGACCCATTAGAGACCCTAATGAAGAAAAATGACAACTTTTCAAAAACTGTGTTAACACGTGCAATTTGTCAGGGAAAAAAAACACATTATTCAAGTATAAACCCACTTTATTAAAGGTGGTTGATCTTAATAATTGAGTAAAAATCTGTAAAATTACGATATTTTTCCGCAAAATGTTTCATGAAAATGTTTGTAAATATAATGTTTTTGATCATTATTTGGTTTACAATGTTTTACTTTAATTGTATGCCGTAGCTGCCAGTAGATGACCGTTTTTTTACAGAATTGTATTTATAGTGTACTTACATCATGTACAAAACCCAAAACCAGTGAAGTTGGCACATTGTGTAAATGGTAACTAAAAACAGAATACAATGATTTGCAAATCCTTTTCAACCTATATTTAATTGCATAGACTGCAAAGACAATATACTTAACGTTCGAACCGAGAAACGTTATTTTTTGCAAATATTAGCTTGTTTGGAATTTGATGCCTGCAACATGTTTCAAAAAAGCTGGCACAAGTGGCAAAAAAGACTGAGAACGTTGAGAAATGCTCATCAAACACTTATTTTGAACATTTGTTGAACAACTTAAGCTGTACATCAAGCAAGAATGGGAAATAATTCCACCTGAAAAGCTTCAAAAATGTGTCTCCTCAGTTCCCAAACGTTTACTGAGTTTTGTTAAAAGGAAAGGCCATGTAACACAGTGGTAAAAATGCCCCATGTGCCAACTTTTTTGCAACGTGTTCCTGCCATTAAACTTTAAGTTAATAATTATAAAAAATAAATAAAAAAGTTTCTCAGTTCGAACATTAAATATCTTGTCTTTGCAGTCAATTCAATTGAATATAGGTTAAAAAGGATTTGCAAATCATTGTATTCTGTTTTTATTTATGAATTACACAACGTGCCAACTTCACTGGTTTTGGGTTTTGTATATAAAACCCTAATAAAGGTGTTTGGATGTTTTTTTAGGGGCTCTATAGGAAGGATTGAACGGCTTCCCACTGGCTACATTGTAAGCATACTTTTGATCTAAATTATTTATTATTTATAATGCATACATCTGTTGTCATGTCTTTCCTAATGATTGTGAACGATGGGCAAAATAAACAAAAATACAAAGTGTAGTTCCCCTTTAATGCTGCTGCTGTCTTGATCGAGTTTGCTAAGGTAATAGTGAAAACGTGGACTGGAGTTTCAGTATAGTAATGCGGGCATTACTGATGGAGCGGATTGGATTGGATAATAAGCGCTGACAAAGGATCTTCAAATGATTTATAATCACAGTGAATAATGACAGGTTATATGATAACTTACTTAAACTCACATTCCTGCATAATTATATAGAAGTTTTTTGCAATCTTTTGTAAACAAAGAAAAGTACCTGTAAGTCATTATTATGTTGTTCCCTGATTCTAAAAAAAAAAGGGTACCAAAGCGGAAAACCAAACTAAAGTTCCATTAAAGCACAGGTGTCAAATTAAAGACTCAGGGGCCAACACTAGGAAGTGAAAAGCTGGAAATAATGTAATAAAGAACTTTCTAGCTAAATGCATTTGCAATGGCACTTCTTCTAAACTTGAATAATATCTAATCATGCAACAAGATTACCAGTGTTTGTCACCTTGACTTAACATTTCAAAGTAAGTTATCCATCAGTTTGTAAAAAATATAATAATCAAAAACTCAAATAGGGGACCTAAGCAGAGTTTTATGATTATATTACGCCTATACTGTATATACCTTTATATACATATTATACCTATATGTATACACCTATACTGGCTCACCTGCACTGGCTTCCTGTGCACTTAAGATGCGACTTTAAGGTTTTACTACTTACGTATAAAATACTACACGGTCTAGCTCCATCCTATCTTGCTGATTGTATTGTACCATATGTCCCGGCAAGAAATCTGCGTTCTAAGAACTCCGGCTTATTAGTGATTCCCAGAGCCCAAAAAAAGTCTGCGGGCTATAGAGCGTTTTCTATTCGGGCTCCAGTACTCTGGAATGCCCTCCCGGTAACAGTTAGAGATGCTACCTCAGTAGAAGCATTTAAGTCCCATCTTAAAACTAATTTGTAAAATCTAGCCTTTAAAAAGACCCCCTTTTAGACCACTCATCTGTCCATCAGTTAGGGACGTCTCTGCGCTGCTAACTTGTCTCCACTCAAGATGATCTCCTGCTGGCTCCATTATGGACTGGACTCTCACTATTATGTTTGATCCACTAAGGACTGGACTCTCACTATTATGTTAGATCCACTATGGACTGGACTCTCACACTATTATGTTAGATCAACTATGGACTGGACTCTCACTATTATATTACATCCACTATGGACTGGACTCTCACACTATTATGTTAGATCAACTATGGACTGGACTCTCACTATTATATTAGATCCACTATGGACTGGACTCTCACACTATTATGTTAGATCAAATATGGACTGGACTCTCACTATTATATTAGATCCACTATGGACTGGACTCTCACACTATTATGTTAGATCAAATATGGACTGGACTCTCACTATTATATTAGATCCACTATGGACTGGACTCTCACACTATTATGTTAGATCCACTATGGACTGGACTCTCACACTATTATGTTAGATCAACTATGGACTGGACTCTCACTATTATATTAGATCCACTATGGACTGGACTCTCACACTATTATGTTAGATCCACTATGGACTGAACTCTCCCAATATGATGTTAGATCCACTATGGCCTGGACTCTCACAATATTATGTTAGATCCACTATGGACTGGACTCTCAAAACATTTTATTAGATCCACTATGGACTGGACTCTCACTATTATGTTAGATCCACTACAGACTGGACTCTCACAATATGATGTTATATCCACTATGGACTGGACTCTCACAATATTATGTTAGATCCACTATGGACTGGACTCTCACTATTATGTTAGATCCACTATGGACTGGACTCTCACACTATTATGTTAGATCCACTATGGACTGGACTCTCACACTATTATGTTAGATCCACTATGGACTGGACTCTCACTATTATGTTAGATCCACTATGGACTGGACTCTCACAATATGATGTTAGATCGACTATGGACTGGACTCTCACAACATTTTATTAGATCCACTATGGACTGGACTCTCACTATTATGTTAGATCCACTATGGACTGGACTCTCACACTATTATGCTAGATCCACTATGGACTGGACTCTCACACTATTATGCTAGATCCACTATGGACTGGACTCTCACGGCATTTTATTAGATCCACTATGGACTGGACTCTCACTATTATGTTAGATCCACTATGGACTGGACTCTCAGACTATTATGCTAGATCCACTCGACGTCCATTGCACCGGTCGCCCGGCATGCTGGACACATTTTTTTTGCAATGTGAACGACTACATTAAAAGATCAGATTTGACAAATATAAAATCTGAGTTGTACGTTGTGAACGCACCGAACATAGCCTTAAAGGTGTCTGCACTTTTTTTTTTTTTTTGTCTATCGTTCACAATTATTATGAAAGACATGACGGATGGATTTTTAATTTATTCTTTACATAAATAAAAGTTGACTATTCCACCCGTAAAATCCGATAAATAACCATTCAAAAAGCGCCAACAATACTCAATTTACATTTTGTGACTTCAATAATAACCAAGTATTAGTGATATTGTTATTATAAGCGCTAACGCAGACAGACTATAGCGGCTTCTGTGTCTCCCCAGGTTGACATAATCGAGCGGTCTGCTGTTTCCTCAATTCCCTGATCCATGTAAATTTATTCTAGATCATAAATCATCTCACCGGACGTGAGACGTCTGAGTAGTTAATCCGACAAGTGGGGACACTTTGACAGCCAATTTAGGACCTGGAACTGGCGGGAATGACAAAAAAAAGTGCCCGTTGACCCCTGCCTCCCCATCCCGTTTCTTCGCGAGGAATATGAGACATTCTTGATCTAAATGGTAATACATGAACATCCTAATGACAGCTGACGTTGCACAGTAAGTGATGTTTTATTATGTTTGTTGGCTCTCATACATTTTGCAGTGAGCTGAAATCAGTGAAGACATTAAGGCGCTGCGTATGCTTAAAATGATCACAATATGTAAATATTAAAAGTTATTATGAATGTGCCTGGTACTACATTACATATGTACACTGTAAAAAAAATTCTATTTTTATGGTTAATTTACTCTAAATTTCTACTGTAATTTTTCTATTTTTTTTAAATAGTTTATAAAACTGTAGAATTGAAGACATTATCTGTAAATAAACAATCCGCCTGTTATTTTAAGTAATATGCCAGTAATGACAAACTATGTATATTTCTATTTCTTTTTACAGAAAAATACCAAATTAACTATACATAGCATTTTCTGTTTTCTTAAATTACTTTCAAATTCATGCAAAATTACAGTAATTATATTTCATTAAATATGTAGCTTGTTATATACAAGTCTATGTCCATACTAACAATCTTGTAGAATAAAGGTATTTTTCTGCAGAACTGTTTGCATCGTCACTTTATTAAAGGTGGTTGATCTTAACAATTCAGAAAAAATCTGTAAAATAATGGTATTTTTCTGCAGAACTGCCAGCATTGTCACTTCATTAAAGGTGGTTGATCATAATAATTTGGAAAAACTCTGTAGAAAAAAGGTGTTTTTGATCTTAACAATTCAGAAAAAATCTGTAAAATAATGGTATTTTTCTGCAGAACTGTTTGCATCGTCACTTTATTAAAAGTGGTTGATCTTAATAATTTAGTAAAAATCTGTAAAAGTACAATATTTTTCCGCAAAATGTTTCATGGAAATGTTTTTAAATATAATGTTTTTGATCATTATTTGGTTTACAATGTTTTACTTTAATTGTATGCTATAGCTGCAAGTAGATGACCGTTTTTTTTACAGAATTTTTTTTATAGTGTACTTACGTCATGTACAAAACCCAAAACCAGTGAAGTTGGCATATTGTGTAAATGGTAAGTAAAAACAGAACACAATGATTTGCAAATCCTTTTCAACTTATATTTAATTGCATAGACTGCAAAGACAAGATACTTAACGTTCGAACTGAGAAACGTTTTTATTTTTTGCAAATATTAGCTCGTTTGGAATTTGATGCCGGCTACATGTTTCAAAAAAGCTGGCACAAGTGGCAAAAAAGACTGAGAAAGTTGAGGAATGCTCATCAAACACTTATTTTGAACATCTGTTGAACAACTTAAGCTGTACATCAAGCAAGAATGTGAAATAATTCCACCTGAAAAGCTTCAAAAATTGGTCTCCTCAGTTCCCAAACGTTTACGGAGTTTTGTTAAAAGGAAAGGCCATGTAACACAGTGGTAAAAATGCCCCTGTGACAACTTTTTTGCAACGTGTTCCTGCCATTAAACTCTAAGTTAATAATTATTTAAAAAAAAAAAAAAAGTTTCTCAGTTCGAACATTAAATATATTGTCTTTGCAGTCTATTCAATTGAATATAAGTTGAAAAGGATTTGCAAATCATTGTATTCTGTTTTTATTTATGAATTACACAACGTGCCAACTTCACTGGTTTTGGGTTTTGTATATAAAACCCTAATAAAGGCGTTTGGATGTTTTTTTAGGGGCTCTATAGACAGGATTGAACGGCTTCCCACAGGCTACATTGTAAGCATACGTTTGATCGAAATTATTTATTATTTATAATGCATACATCTTTTGTCATGTCTTTCCTAATGATTGTGAACGATGGGCAAAATAAACAAAAATACAAAGTGTAGTTCCCCTTTAATGCTGCTGCTGTTTTGATCGAGTTTGCTAAGGTAATAGTGAAAACGTGGACTGGCGTTTCAGTATAGTAATGCGGGCGTTACTGATGGAGCGGATTGGATTGGATAATAAGCGCTGACAACGGATCTTCAAATGATTTATAATCACAGTGAATGGAGAACGACTTCCGGACGGCTTCCAAGCGATTCTGGACCACAATCCGCCGCCTCAGGAAGGAGAAGCAGTGCACTATCAACACCGTGTATGGTGAGGATGGTGTTCTGCTGACCTCGACTGCGGATGTTGTGGATCGGTGGAGGGAATACTTCGAAGACCTCCTCAATCCCACCAACACGTCTTCCTATGAGGAATCAGTGCCCGGGGAATCTGTGGTGGGCTCTCCTATTTCTGGGGCTGAGGTTGCTGAGGTAGTTAAAAAGCTCCTCTGTGGCAAGGCCCCGGGGGTGGATGAGATCCGCCCGGAGTTCCTTAAGGCTCTGGATGCTGTGGGGCTATCTTGGTTGACAAGACTCTGCAGCATCGCGTGGACATCGGGGGCTGTACCTCTGGATTGGCAGACGGGGTGGTGGTTCCTCTCTTTAAGAAGGGGAACCGGAAGGTGTGTTCTAACTATCGTGGGATCACACTCCTCAGCCTTCCCGGTAAGGTCTATTCGGGCGTGCTGGAGAGGAGGCTACGCCGGATAGTTGAACCTCGGATTCAGGAGAAACAGTATGGTTTTCGTCCTGGTTGTGGAACTGTGGACCAGGTCTATACTCTCGGCAGGGTCCTTGAGGGTGCATGAGAGTTTGCCCAACCAGTCTACATGTGTTTTGTGGACTTGGAGAAGGCATTCGACCGTGTCCCTCGGGAAGTCCTGTGGGGAGTGCTCAGAGAGTATGGGGTATCGGACTGTCTGATTGTGGCGGTCGGCTCCCTGTATGATCAGTGCCAGAGCTTGGTCCTCATTGCCGGCAGTAAGTCGGACACGTTTCCAGTGAGGGTTGGACTCCGCCAAGGCTGCCCTATGTCACCGATTCTGTTCATAACTTTTATGAACAGAATTTCTAGGAGCAGTCAAGGCGTTGAGGAGATCCGGTTTGGTGGCTGCAGGATTAAGTCTCTGCTTTTTGCAGATGATGTGGTCCTGATGGCTTCATCTGGCCAGGATCTGCAGCTCTCACTGGATCGGTGGCGAGTGTGAAGCGACTGGGATGAGAATCAGCACCTCCAAGTCCGAGTCCATGGTTCTCGCCAGGAAAAGGGTGGAGTGCCATCTCCGGGTTGGGGAGGAGACCCTGCCCCAAGTGGAGGAGTTCAAGTACCTCAGAGTCTTGTTCACGAGTGAGGGAAGAGTGGATCGTGAGATTGACAGGCGGATCGGTGCGGCGTCTTCAGTAATGCGGATGCTCTATCGGTCCGTTGTGGTGAAAAAGGAGCTGAGCCGGAAGGCAAAGCTCTCAATTTACCGGTCAATCTACGTTCCTATCCTCACCTATGGTCATGAGCTTTGGGTTATGACCGAAAGAACAAGATCACGGGTACAAGCGGCCGAAATGAGTTTCCTCCGCCAGGTGGCGGCACTCTCCCTTAGAGATAGGGTGAGAAGCTCTGTCATCCGAGGGGAGCTCAGAGTACAGCCGCTGCTCCTCCACATCGAGAGGAGCCTGACGAGGTGGTTCGGGCATCTGGTCAGGATGCCACCCGAATGCCTCCCTAGGGAGGTGTTTAGGGCACGTCCGACCGGTAGGAGGCCACGGGGAAGACCCAGGACATGTTGGGAAGACTATGTCTCCCGGCTGGCCTGGGAACGCCTCGGGATCCCCCGGGAGGAGCTGGATGAAGTGGCTGGGGAGAGGGAAGTCTGGCCTTCCCTGCTTAGGCTGCTGCCCCCGCAACCCGACCTCGGATAAGCGGAATAAGATGGATGGATGGATCACAGTGAATAATGACTGGTTATATAATAACTTACTTAAACTCACATTCCTGCATAATTATATAGAAGTTTTTTACAATCTTTTGTAAACAAAAAAAAGTACCTGTAAGTCATCATTATGTTGTTTCCTGATACTAAAAAAAAGGGTACCAAAGCAGAAAACCAAACTAAAGTTCCATTAAAGCACAGGTGTCAAATTAAAGACTCAGGGGCCAGCACTAGGACGTGAAAAGCTGGAAATAATGTAATAAAGCATTTTCTAGCTAAATGCATTTGCAATGGCACTTCTTCTAAACTTGAATAATATCTAATCATGCAACAAGATTACCAGTGTTTGTCACCTTGACTTAACATTTCAAAGTAAGTTATCCATCATTTTGTAAAAAATATAATAATCAAAAAAGCAAATAGTAAAACGAGGGTATGGCAAGTTTATATTCTGTTACAAGAGGCCCTCTGAGGGAGGCCATAATTGCAAGGTGGCTCTCAATAAGAACAAGTTTGACACCTCTGGAAAGGGTGCTGGTTAATCTGGCTGAGGAAGCAATGTGGTTGTATATAAAACATCAACAGCAACACTAAAAGCTTAAAATGTCCCCTTCTTCAATACCAACGCCCGCCCCTGCTCATTCACGCTTCACAGACCAATTGGAAACGGAGTGCTGGTTTTAAAGGGAGCGATAAGCGCTAAATGAATGTCAGAACTGAGGCGTTCAGAGTTCAAACGGCATCAGGAAAGGGCTCGTGTTCCATTGAGTTCAGTAACACAGCCACAAGAGAAAGTTGATTTTGTGCTGCCTAAGGAGAAACACATGCTCTCAATTTGAGAGTTTGGAAAAAGTGGAAGTACAAACCCCAAAAGCAGGTAAGTTGGCACATTGTGTAAATGGTAAATTTGCAAATCCTTTTCAACTTATATTCAATTGAATAGACTGCAAAGACAAGATAGTTAACGTTCGAACTGGAAAACGTTATTTTTTGCAAATATTAGCTCATTTGGAATTTGATGCCTGCAACATGTTTCAAAAAAGCTGGCCCTATTGGTAAAAAAGACTGAAAAAAGTTGAGGAATGCTCATCAAACACTTATTTGGAACATCCCAAAGGTGAACAGGCTAATTGGGAACAGGTGGGTGCCATGATTGGGTGTAAAAGCAGCTTCCTTGAAATGCTCAGTCATTCACAAACAAGGATGGGGCGAGGGGTCACCACTTTGTCAACAAATGCGTGAGCAAATTGTCCAACAGTTTAAGAACAACATTTCTGAATGAGCTATTGCAAGGAATTTAAGGATGTCACCATCTACGATCCGTAATATCATCAAAAGGTTCAGATAATCTGGAGAAATCACTGCACGTAAGCGATTATATTACGTACCTTCCATCCCTCGGGCGGTACTGCATCAAAAAGCGACATCAGTGTGTAAAGGATATCACCACATGGGCTCAGGAACACTTCAGAAAACCACTGTCCGTAACTACAGTTCGTTGCTACATCTGTAAGTGCAAGTTAAAACTCTCCTATGCAATGCGAAAGCCATTTATCAACAACACCCAGAAACACTGCCGGCTTCCCTGGGCCCGAGCTCATCTAAGATGGACTAATGCAAAGTGGAAAAGTGTTCTGTGGTCTGAGGAGTCCACATTTGAATTTGTTTTGGGAAACTGTGGACATGGTGTCCTACGGACCAAAGAGGAAAATAAATAACTCTTTTAACAACAACGTCGCTACAGCTTGATTATTATACAGGTAACGGAACATAAATTAAGTATTGTTGGGGTTTTTTGGCTGCATTTTTAAAGTGATTTAGAGGCAGAATGGATAATTCCCGTTAGCTGCATTGCCAGCCGCCAAGAACGAGACCATTTTTACAAAGTTGAATGCAAAAAAACAAAACATTTAGTCTTCTTGTCTCTTGTTAGGATTACTAGGCAAAACTAAAAAAAAGTAAAGTTTCCCTTTAGGTTGATGTGGAGTGGTAACTGTTTTTGGCAACACCTGGTGGCCACGATAATTAATGAACTTAAGCTCATGACGCTGAATGATGCGGACACATTTGTTGTGACTGATACCGATATTAGTCTGAAACAATATCAGTAGGAATCATAGTTTGTATTTTTTTTTTTTTACATTAAACATTTTGCTTGAGTAAAATTGGTCACAGAGAAGTCTGGTAGATATGAAAACACTAACATTATGACAGATTAATACTTGTGTAGTGGCAGCTGTCAATATGTGGAGAACGTTCATGTTTTTAAGAGCAGGCTTTTACCTGATATTAATAATTGTATTGAAGTTATTTGTATTTTATTTGTTATCCTATTAATTATGCAAGATTGTATCTAGTTCTATGTATTTATTATTTAATTACTGTATATTCATTGATTTTTTTTTATTTTTTATATTAATCTTCCTATGTCTTACTTGTATTGTATTCTTTATCTCTACTCATGTCTCTTACTTTTTATAAGTTGTTTTATTTTTATTTTCCAACGTTCCTCAGATGAGCCATCTGCCTCAGGGGTTATCGGCCGTGCTTGTGGGGGCACTTTTGTGTCAGCGTCCTGGTGGCCATGGTCTGATGACCTCCTGGTGCAGATGGCTCCTGTGATAGTGTTTACTCACATGGCTCCTCTGTACTCAGCCATGCAATCATTGGTCCACATAGTTGCATGGGTGTGTATGTTGTGTGCGTGTGTGTGTGTTTGTGTTTGTGTATGTAATAATGGGGGACATGGGTCACCGGGGTATTGTTTTTAACTTTGTTAAGCTCTCTGCGCTGCATTTCTTTTATATATGAAAAGTGCTTTATAAATAAAGTTTGATTGATTGAAACACTCGAAAAAAATGTTTGTTTGAATGGATATAATCATTACAATGATATAATTAGCATTCCTCTGAAAAAAAATGATCTGTTTTCACTCATTTTGGGGGCCAAGTTGGCACCATATACTGTTTTTGCAAATAAACGTTGTTTGAAGTTATCTATTTTTATCTAAAAAAAAAAAAAAAAGGGATAAATGTGCATTTTTCAAATTGAGACTCTCATTTTGATTCAATTGCAACCCACATCAGCAGTTTCATGAAAAGGTCCACAAAAAAAACATACATTTACTCAAAACAAGGAAAATTGAGATATCTGTTTTTGATGTTTTTTGCATGTGAACTTTTCACAGTTAGAAAAGTGAGCAGGATTGACGATTTTAAAGGAAACAAAGACTTTATGTATTCCTTCAAAGTAATACAATCAAGTACTTTGTACGGTATACTGTACATTCCATCAATGTGTGAAAACCACTCGACCAAAGTCTGCAATGAAAACAACACATAAGGTTGAAGGCTGTACTAACTCAGCACCATTTGCCACTTTTTTTACAGTGATAGCGTTGCACATTTTCTTCACAAAGCCACGCCGATGAGAGTGATTAAAATGAATCATTTTAGATTGTCTTTCAGCCGCGACATGCATGTAAGTGCAAGGTATGTCAATGCCTTGCAAAATTCAAATTGGCTGCTCTATCTTACAGAGGTCACTGGCATGATTGCAGATTGTGCTGTGCACGCATGGGTGCGCATACGTACTCGCTAGTTTGAACTAAAATCATTATCAAGGCAACCTTTGAGAGACTTGTTTGAAAAAGGGTTTGATTTTTTTGCATAATATCTGCACTGCAATTTCTCATTTGAAGTATAACAATTAAATGTCCCATATGATATTGTTTACCATTTTATATACAGTACAGGCCAACAGTTTGGACACATCTTCTCATTTCAATGTGTTTTATTTATTTTCATGACTATTTACATTGTAGATTGTCACATCAAAACTATGAATGAACACATGTGGAGTTACGTACTTAACAAAAAAAAAGGTGAAATAATTGAAAACATGTTTTGTATTCTAGTTTCTTCAAAATAGCCACCCTTTGCTCTGATTACTGCTTTGCACACTCTTGGCATTCTCTGGATGAGCTTCAAGCACACCTGTGAAGTGAAAACCATTTCAGGTGACTACCTCTTGAAGCTCATTGAGAGAATGCCAAGAGTGTGCAAAGCAGTAATCAGAGCAAAGGGTGGCTATTTTGAAGAAACTAGAATATAAAACATGTTTACTGTTATTTCACCTTTTTGTTGTTAAGTACATAACTCCACATGTGTTCATTCATAGTTTTGATGCCTTCAGTGACAATCGACAATGTAAATAGTCATGAAAATAAAGAAAACACATTTAATGAGGAGGTGTGTCCAAACTTTTGGCCTGTACTGTAAGACTCAGATGTCCCACAATAAGGTATTAGATAAGACAATTCCAAAACCAAACCCGACCCAGCAACACTCAGAACAGCAATAAACAGAGCAATTGAGAGGAGACACAAACACGACACAGAACAACCCAAAAGTATTGAAACAAAAATGAATATTATCAACAACAGTATCAATATTAGTTACAATTTCAACATAGCAGTGATTAAAAATCCCTCATTGACATTATCATTAGACATTTATAAAAATAAAAAAGAACAATAGTGTCACAGTGGTTTACACTTGCATCTGTCAGGACTGGGTCTATGGCGTGGTTTGTTCTCCCAGAAGGCAATGGAAAATTGGCGCGTGCAAGACGTGAATTTAAGTACATTTTTAATTCTAACTCAAAAAAAGTACAAACAAAAGGCGCTCACAGCGGAGATAACAAACTTGGCAATAAACACAAAACTTGCACAATGGCAGAAACTAGTGATGGGTCCGGCAACACCGATGCATCGGCGCATGCGTCGAGCTCATAGAGCGATACCGTGTGTCGGTGCGCGTATCGCTTTTAAAAAGTCTCGTGACCGAACACGAGCTGTTTTGGTCACGTGACCGCTCATGAGCTGTTCTGGTCACGTGACCGCTCATGAACTGTATCGCACTGACGCCTGCGCGCCAAACTGTGTTTATTAGGAAGCGGCGCAATGCGTGTTGTTGACGAACACCGTTAGGGCCGCTTGTTGTCACTGTCACTCAAAGTTGCATTTCAAAATTACACAGAATAAATGTGTTTATTTTGTTTAGAATTCAGATGGGTTTGATTTGGTGCGTGGCATATATTGGCTGTGCGGCGCACGGTGTGCGCGGAGGACGCTTGAGCACTGCGCAATTGCGCAGGCGCGCACCTTAGAGGGAATGTTGCTCACAGGGCACAGAGGAGGCGTCAGTGCGATACAGTTCGCGTATCGGTCACGTGACCAAAGCAGCTCATGATCGGTCACGTGACTTTCTAAAAGCGGAACTTGCACCGACACAGGGTTTCGCTCTATGAGCTCGACGCATGCGCCTATGCATCTGTGTTGCAGGACCCATCACTACTGTTACTAGAGAAGGTACAGGAATGACGGCGTGGCGAAGTTGGTAGCGTGGCCGTGCCAGCAATCGGTTACTGGGGTTCAATCCCCACCTTCTACCATCCTAGTCATGATACATGTTCACATTATTTGACTGTATCTAAAAAAGATAAAAATATATTTTTATTTAAATGAAGATATTAAATAATCCTAAATGAAATACAATGACTTGGTTTATATTATTGTATATACTAGGTCATAAAATCAGTGTCAGTTGAGTCGGTCCATAGGTTGCCTGTAGGGATTTTTAATGTCCAGCAGATGTCAGTATTTAGTGACACAGTATCGACACAGTATCAATACAGTTTTGCAATGTGTCGAAACGCTTCATGAGGCCTCATCAACCCATCACTAGCAGAAACTATGATCAATGAAACAAAAACACTAACTGTAGCATTAAAAACCAAAAAACTTACTTTGACAAGAAAAGGGCATGGATCGTAATGGTGTGTAGAGAGTGTGTCAAGAGTGATGTCGCCAGGCCGACTGCCTGGCAACAATGGCCTTAAATACTAGTGACATGATTAGTGAAAACGTGAGACAGGTGCGTGACATGAGGATGTGAACCAGGTGAAACTAATGGTTACTATGGTGACAAAGCAAGGGAGTGAAGACAAGAACTAAAAAGTGTCCAAAAACCAAGCAAAACAAAAACATGATCAACACAGACATGACAGCATCACATCTCATAAGCTTGACAACACACTGTGTCCAATATTTTCACAAAGATAAAATAAGTCATATTTTTGGTTCATTTAATAGTTAAAACAAATTTACATTATTGCAATCAGTTGATAAAACATTGTCCTTTACAATTATAAAAGCTTTTTACAAAAATCTACTACTCTGCTTGCCTGTCAGCAGACTGGGGTAGATCCTGCTGAAATCCTATGTATTGAATGAACAGAGAATCCTTTTGAATCGGGATAAAATCGTTTTTGAATCGAGAATCGTGTTGAATTGAAAAAACTATTTTTTTAAATCGAATCGTGACCCCAAGAATCGATATTGAGTCGAATCGTGGGACACCCAAAGATTCACAGCCCTAATATACACATGGCGGGCTTATTTAGCTCGGGCCCAAACAATTAGGGAGGTTTTGCTTTAATGATGTCATTAAAAAATACACATTCAAAATCGACCGTTTGAGCGCCTCTTCTCCTAAAAGTGGAGCAAAGAAGTGATGGAGATGATAGATTCTCCTCAAGTTTCCTGCTTATAACAGGCTCTCTGCACACTTGTTAATGCTATAACATACAATAATTAAAAATACATATTTGCATAATATTGGTCCTTTAATAGGTAATATTATTTATTTGTCGACTGGAAATAAAATGTTTTGCTTATTCTACATGGGAGCACTTAACTAGCCTAAATCCAACCTGACTGCTCCAAATGAAATAATTGATTCCGTTTTTAATTATTTTTAAATCAAGCTCATGCAAAAGCCCAGTGGTGTGCGCAGGAAGCGAGTATTGTCTGACATAATTAGAAAACCTTGTTCTTGGAAGAACGGACGACAAGGAATTGACTTCCTGTGTCTCATAATGTAATTAAAGCCTGCACATACCTAATGTAATGTGTGCAAATGGGCTGACTTGGGAAGACGTTAACGTGAGGCGGAACCCTAAATGCTCGACTGTTGTGGCATTTCTGTGTTGTCACTGACATACTAACTCAGGGTTGTCCAAAGTGCGGTTTGGAAGCCTGCATTTGAAGCCTGCAGCATTTTTTTTGACGGCCGGCCGCACATTCTAAGAATAATATCACAAAAAAAACACATACGGAGTGTAATTAAATAGTAAATCATGTAGTTGTAAAGTAAGGGAAACAGTTGAAATGTTGACACTAAAATTAGGGATGATCAATGTATTGGGCTGATGGGGGCCCGGTTGCTTGTGGGGTCACAAGTTATCTCATCTTTCTGCCTGAGTGGGGTGTTGTCGCTCGCTTGCTGAGGGTTGGTTGTCTTCAGCTTCTCCTGTGCCTTGTCCTCGGCCGGGCGGATCTGTCTAAGGCCTTCTGCAGGCCTTGTCCATGTGATGTCAGATGACACAAAAATTGAGCTGTTTGGCCACAATACCCAGCAATATGTTTGGAGGAGAAAAGGTGAGGCCTTTAATCCCAGGAACACCATGTCTACCGTCAAGCATGGTGGTGGTAGTATTATGCTCTGGGCCTGTTTTGCTGCCAATGGAACTAGTGCTTTACAGAGAGTAAATGGGACAATGAAAAAGGAGGATTACCTCCAAATTCTTCAGGACAACCTAAAATCATCAGCCCGGAGGTTGGATCTTGGGCGCAGTTGGGTGTTCCAACAGGACAATGACCACAAACACATGTCAAAAGTGGTAAAGGAATGGCTAAATGAGGCTACGATTAAGGTTTTAGAATGTCTTGACTTAAACGTGTGGACGATGCTGAAGAAACAAGTCCATGTCAGAAAACCAACACATTTAGCTGAACTGCACCAATTGTGTCAAGAGGAGTGGTCAAATATTCAACCAGAAGCTTGCCAGAAGCTTGTGGATGGCTACCAAAAGCGCCTTATTGCAGTGAAACTTGCCAAGTGACATGTAAGCAAATATTAACATTGCTGTATGTATACTTTTGACCCAGCAGATTTGGTCACCTTTTCAGTAGACCCATAATAAATTCATAAACGAACCAAACTTCATGAATGTTTTTTGTGACCAACAAGTATGTGCTCCAATCACTCTATCACAAAAAAATAAGAGTTGTAGAAATGATTGGAAACTCAAGACAGCCATGACATTATGTTGTGTATGTAAACTTTTGACCACGACTGTACATACGTGCGCACATATATACACACACGGTATATATGTCCTGTATATACATACTGTATATACAGTACATACACATGCACATATACATACATACACGCAAACATATATTAATGTCACAGGTGAAAACGGGTTGAAACACGTTATCCGTTTTACTTTCAAAATAAAATACTCATATTATCATATTTTACACTTTGAAACTTTCTAATGGGCGTGGGCGGACATGAAGCGAACTTGTCAAAGGTTGGATGAGAACTTGCGGATTCTGGAGGTCCAAAATTAAAGAATAATATACAGGCATATCTAGGGATGATGTTCGAAACCCGTTCTCCCGGTTGTTCGATAAGAAAAGAACCGTTCAATAAGAAAATAACCGATTCCATGGACTTGAATCCCTTTTTTGAAGAACCGGTTCCCGTTATCGAGGCCACTATAGTAAAGGAAAAGAGTTGGTTCTTTATTCGAATCCCTGGGAACGAATCCCGTCCCACAAGAAATGCCCTGTGGGACGGTCATTAGACTGAGCTACGTCATTTCCTGTGATGTCACACAAGCAGCAAAAATAATGGACCGTAAAAAACGCCTCAATGCATGGCTATTCACCTATAGTGATCACAGAGACAGGTTGTTTTTGTGTTACTGTATATATTTGTTTTTCTGAAAAATCCCACTTAATATACTTTGGGTAACAACAGTCAATATGTATTTATTTTATTTTTTTAGGGGGGTAACAGTTAATATTTATTTATTTATTTTATTTTTTTCTCATAAAATAAAAGTGAGCTTTTGTTAAACCAAATATTGTGTTTTTTTCCATATACAACAACCTATCTGGATTCGATAAGAGAATCGACAAGGAATCGGTTCGATAAGAGGATTCGATAATGGGCTCGAACTCGATAATTTCTTATCAAACATCATCCCTAGGCATATCCCAGGTAACTGTATGGGGATATGGGGGCCTTTGTCAAATACCAGCTGATACGGGGATCGCAAAAGCATGGGGAGTGGTTGTTGCAACACACTCGCAAGTGATGATGTTACTGTTATTTTGTTGCACGCTAGGAACAATAAAGTTGTTTATCAAGGCAAAACTGTTGTAACCTTTTATTAATGGCAGGGCCGAGCTTATTTGCTTTTACTTCTCTGGTCGGACAGAACAAACCGTTTGTTGTTCGCTTCAATACAACTTCCCCTGTCACATGATTACGCACGGATTTGGGAGATCTCATAAAAGTCTATGCTATTCCGCTGCACGATGAAACCGCATCACATTAAAACGGCGGCCGGGATTGCCGGAATGTGGATAGCGGTGCATTTCCGGGGCGATTTCGTTCAGTAGACGTTCCGCATCCAGTGGAAATCCGGGGTTATTCATTGAGACATAGTAAAGTTAAAGTTAAAGTACCACTGATAGTCACTGATAGTCACACACACTAATGAAATTACTCTCTGCATTTGACCCATCCCCTTGTTCACCCCCTGGGAGGTGAGGGGAGCAGTGAGCAGCAGCGGTGGCCACGCTCGGAAATCAGGATTTAACCCCCAATTCCAACCCTTGATGCTGAGTGCCAAGCAGGGAGGTATGTTAAAGTTAAAGTACCAATAATGGTCACACACACACCAGGTGTGGCGAAATTCTTCTCTGCATTTGACCCATCCCTTTGTTCACCCCCTGGGAGGTGAGGGGAGCAGTGGGCAGGGAATCATTTTTGGTGATTTAACCCCCAATTCCAACCATTGATGCTGAGTGCCAAGCAGGGAGGTAATGGGTCCCATTTCTATGGTCTTTGGTATGAATCGGCCGGGGTTTGAACCATACTTGCCAACCCTCCCGGTTTTACCGGGAGACTCCCGGAATTTAGCGCCTCTCCCGATAACCTCCCGGAAGAAATTGTCTCCCGATAAACTCCCGGAATTCAGCCCGAGCTGGAGGCCACGCCCCCTCCAGCTCAATGCGGACCTGAGTGGGTCAGCGGCGACAGTCTGTTTTCACATCCGCTTCCCCACGATATAAACAGCGTGCCTGCCCAATCACGTTATAACTGTAGAATGATCGAGGGCGAGTTCTTGGTTTCTTATGTGGGTTTATTGTTAGGCAGTTTCATTAACGTCCTCCCAGCGCGGTGACAACACACAACAACAGCAGTCACGTTTTCGTCTGCCGTAAAGCAGTTCGTCTGCCGTAAACAGCAATGTTGTGACACTCTTAAACAGGACAATACTGCCATCTACTGGATAGCCTCCGGAACACTGAAATTCAAGTATTATTTTTTTTTTTAATGTATAATAAAATAAATATATATATATATATATAGCTAGAATTCACTGAAAGTCAAGTATTTCATACATACACATATATATATATATATATATATATATATATATATATATATATATATATATATATATATATATATATATATATATATATATATATATATATATATATATATATATATATATATATATATATATATATATATATACACTACCTTTCAAAAGTTTGGGGTCACATTGAAATGTCCTTATTTTTGAAGGAAAAGCACTGTACTTTTCAATGAAGATAACTTTAAACTAGTCTTAACTTTAAAGAAATACACTCTATACATTGCTAATGTGGTAAATGACTATTCTAGCTGCAAATGTCTGGATTTTGGTGCAATATCTACATAGGTGTATAGAGGCCCATTTCCAGCAACTATCACTCCAGTGTTCTAATGGTACAATGTGTTTGCTCATTGGCTCAGAAGGCTAATTGATGATTAGAAAACCCTTGTGCAATCATGTTCACACATCTGAAAACAGTTTAGCTCGTTACAGAAGCTACAAAACTGACCTTCCTTTGAGCAGATTGAGTTTCTGGAGCATCACATTTGTGGGGTCAATGAAACGCTCAAAATGGCCAGAAAAAGAGAACTTTCATCTGAAACTCGAGAGTCTATTCTTGTTCTTAGAAATGAAGGCTATTCCACAAAATTATTTGGGTGACCCCAAACTTTTGAACGGTAGTCTATATATATATATATATATATATATATATATATATATATATATATATATGAAACATATATGAAATACTCGAGTTGGTGAATTCTAGCTGTAAATATACTCCTCCCCTCTTAACCACGCCCCCAACCACACCACGCTCAGCCCCCGCCCCACCCCCCGGAATCGGAGGTCTCAAGGTTGGCAAGTATAGTTTGAACTCACAACCTACCGTTCTCAGGGCGGACACTCTAACCACTAGGCCACTGTGGGTCCCATTTTTATAGTCTTTGGCATGACTAGTAAGTAAATCATCAGTTTGTTCAATGTGTTAAATAAATACCACCAATCTGTGTTCTGTTGTGCAGAGAGAGAAAAAAAAACCATACAGAAACATAAAACAACACAAACCTGAGCAAAATAAATACATTACTTATGAACTTTAAGAGAATGTGACATCAAACGGACTGGTAGGCCTTTTTACAAAAAAACAAGTCAGATCATAGAGAAATGAGCTGTCCGTTCGGTGCTGTGCCGCCCACCACACCGCCTCCCTGAGTGGAACGACGACACAAAAGCCATACAAAAACAGGACCCCGTCGGACGGCTGGCGTTTGTTTGCTTTATCATCGCTGGAGTGCATCATCCTTCTCACTTTTCGCGGAGCAACACTGCAGATCCTGGTGTCCTCAGAGCTACTAATTGGCTTCCATAGTCGCTAGCTGCTGGCAGACATTTCAATTTCAGAAGGGATAAAAAAAAAAAAATCTTATAATGGGCAGTGGTGGTGGATGTGAGGCAGTACTGGTTGTCATGCAAAGACAGCTGGAGAATGTGGTTCACTGCATCACACTGCAGTGGGCTCGTCTCCAGAAACACGGAGAATCCTATTGCCGGGAAACGGGCATACTGTAGATTCCTTTGTGGTCATATGCAGCCGTGAGGGATGAGCATTTAACACATTGTTTTGATCATTCTTAAGGGAAAATGTACCTTCTGCTTTCCTTTTTTCATAGCGGTTTTCAAGCAGAATAATACTGCCTGGAGAATGCACACGCCATTATTAGGCAACTGTTCAGCTTGGTTTGTGAGTTAAATGATTGGTGAAGATTGGTGACCTTATCGCTGGTGAAAAAATTGATTATTGTTACTATTTGATCATATGACATATGTATTTAATATTTTGGCCACTTTAACACTACACACACTTTGAACAGTAACACAGTGTTTGAATATAGGAAAAAATAAAACACTGAAGAGCTTTGCGCGAGTCTGCCATTTGTTTCTCATTTTTCTCTAATCTCTTGTTGTAGGTCAGACTGGCTCTTGCATGCCCATGCATCCTCCGCTGTTTCCATTTTTTATTACAAAGTAGCGCATACACTACCGTTCAAAAGTTTGGGGTCACCCAAACAATTTTGTGGAATAGCCTTCATTTCTAAGAACAAGAATAGACTGTCGAGTTTCAGATGAAAGTTCTCTTTTTCTGGCCATTTTGAGCGTTTAATTGACCCCACAAATGTGATGCTCCAGAAACTCAATCTGCTCAAAGGAAGGTCAGTTTTGTAGCTTCTGTAACGAGCTAAACTGTTTTCAGATGTGTGAACATGATTGCACAAGGGTTTCTAATCATCAATTAGCCTTCTTAGCCAATGAGCAAACACATTGTACCATTAGAACACTGGAGTGATAGTTGCTGAAAATGGGCCTCTATACACCTATGTAGATATTGCACCAAAAACCAGACATTTGCAGCTAGAATAGTCATTTACCACATTAGCAATGTATATAGGAAGGAATCAATAAAGTACTATCTATCTAGAGTGTATTTCTTTAAAGTTAAGACTAGTTTAAAGTTATCTTCATTGAAATGTACAGTGCTTTTTCTTCAAAAATAAGGACATTTCAATGTGACCCCAAACTTTTGAACGGTAGTGTAGTTCTAAATTATATCTGTCAGTAGACTCCATATGAAAGCGCTAACATCTACGACTTCGCTGACAGGGGAAAGACGTTGTCGAAGTGGAGGCACGTAAATAAGACCTCCCACAAAACGGCGCATTATGAAGAGACGATCAGAAAGCAGCTTGACGATGGTCTGTAAAACATCATCTATGCAACATTTTGATCAAGTAACCACCATTACATGTTATGTATACCGCAAGGCAGTGGATAACATAATATAAATGTTTGGATAAATTGTACTCACAGTAGTTTTAATGTAACATACTTTTACTTGACTATTTTGTGAAGGAGAAACACTACTTTAACTCCATTACATTGCGTTCCATTCCGATCGCTACATTTGTTATTTTGGCAAGACATATTCGTTTGGCTCGTCACATTCCATCGGGCACTGTCACATGACTGTTTTTCACCAATCCAATGTAAGCACTAGTGACGCTTGAAACAATTTCATCAATCAAGCGAAGCCTTGCATACTACCTGGCGAAGAAGAACAATCCGGTGGTGGGAGGGACTGGCACTTTTTTACCCCAACAAGCACAGAGTAGAGATATAGAAGCTGAAATGTATGAGAATTACCTCTTACATACACTACTGAAATGCTCTTACATAAACAACTGAAATGTTTTTCTCTCACTCACTACTGAAACACTCTCATACACATGGGAGAGCATTTCAGTAGTGTGTGTGAGAGTGTTTCAGTAGTGTGTGTGAGAGTGTTTCAGTAGTGTGTGTGTGTGAGTGTTTCAGTAGTGTGTGTGAGTATTTCAGTAGTGTGTGTGAGAGTGTTTCAGTAGTGTTTATAAGAGTGTTTCAGTAGTGTTTATAAGAGTGTTTCAGTATTGTGTGTGAGAGTGTTTCAGTAGTGTGTGTGAGTGTTTTAGTAGTGTGTGAGAGTGTTTCCGTATCAATCAATCAATCAATCAATGTTTATTTATATAGCCCTAAATCACAAGTGTCTCAAAGGGCTGCACAAACCACAACGACATCCTCGGTACAGAGCCCACATAAGGGCAAGGAAAACTCACCCCAGTGGGACGTCGATGTGAATGACTATGAGAAACCTTGGAGAGGACCGCATATGTGGGTAACCCCCCCGCCCCCCTCTAGGGGAGACCGAAAGCAATGGATGTCGAGTGGGTCTGACATAATATTGTGAAAGTCCAGTCCCTAGTGGATCTAACATAATAGTGAGAGTAGAGTGTGAGAGTGTTTCAGTAGTGTGTGTGAGAGTGTTTCAGTAGTGTGTGTGTGTGTGTGTGTGTGTGTGTGTGTGTGTGTGTGTGTGTGTGTGTGTGTGTGTGTGTGTGTGTGTGTGTGTGTGTGTGTGTGTGTGTGTGTGTGTGTGTGCGCATGTGTCTTTGTTCATTTTGTGTTGAGCTGATAAATAAAGCATGAATATATAATAATAAAGCATAAGCATAATAAAATGACCAACGCATAATGTTTAAAAAACAAACATTTGCATAAATAGTACAGATATCTATACTGCATATATATATATATATATATATATATATATATATATATATATATATATATATATATATATATATATATATATATATATATATATATATATATATATATATATATATATATATATATATATATATACTGTATATATATATATATATATATACTGTATATATATATATATATATATATATATATATATATATATATATATATATATATATATACTGTATATATATATATATATATATATATATATATATATATATATATATATATATATATATATATATATATATATATATATATATATATATATATATATATATATATATATATATATATATATATATATATATATATATATATATAGATGATATCTGTCTATTACCTGACCGCTTCGATGTCAGCTACCTCTCTTTGTTTATAATGTATATATTCTGCTGTAATAGTGTACATGGTAATTGGGATTTGTTATATATTGTATATAATGTATACAAATATAATATAATAAAATATAAATCAGTATATATTATATACTGCATATATAATATGTAAATATTGCATATGTTATATTTTATATTGCTACTATGGTACATTTTTAGTCTACTTTATACCTGCATTGTCCTTTCCATCCTTACCCTTTCCATCCTTTGTAACTAAGCTACCGTGTGGAACAATTTCCCTTATGGATCATGAAAGTTTAAGTCCAAGTGTAAGTCTAAATAGAACGAATTGTCCATTCCCATGTCAGAGGTACATTTAATAAGGTATACTTACTAAAGTAAAAAAACAAACAAATATATGTGATTAATTATGAGTTAACTATGGGCAAAGTGTGATTAATGAAGAATAAATATTTTAATCTTTTGACAGCTATAGTTATTTCATATTTAGTTTTATTCATATTAATATTTGTATTCTACAATTGTATTTTTAGGACAATTATATCGGATGAAAACTTCATAGAATCTATTAATTCTCTTTTTAACAATATAAATAAGAAACAACAACATGAAGGAGGTCAGCTCTGACACAATTCCTCCATATAACATTATTCTAATTAAAGCACATAAAAGTAAGTCAATTTGTTTTTTCCTACCCGGTCACGTTTTACAAATGCAGTTATATATTTCTCCCGTCTCCGTAAAAGTCCTTTTGACCTACATAAATAGCCAAAGTCTGTCTAAAACCTCCACAGCCACTCGTGGATGATGTCATCACGGCGTCCAGTTGCACCAGCAACGCCACACAATGCATATTTCTATTTCTGTCATCATGTTATGATTCAAAGGGATTGGTCTTTTCTATGAGTGTATGTACCAATGAATGAATGAATGCACAAAAGTGGCTCTCTCCAATTGATATATTCCTCTCCCTGCAATGTTATTTAAACCACAAGGCTTTCTGCAATTTGAAGACCACTTTCCGTCCATTTCACTACTAAAAGGATTGCATGTTTACCAGCCATAAGTGCAAATGTGTGTTTTATTGTAAATTACATTTGCAGGTTGTTTTCAAAAGGCTTCTATAGACATACTTAGACTTAGACTTCCTTTTTATTGTCATTCAAATTTGAACTTTACAGCACAGATAAGAACAACATTTTGTTACATAAGCTCATGGTAGTGCAGGATAAAAAAAGCAATAAGGTGCATATATAAATAAATAAATATATATAAATAGTATATGAATATATATATAAAATAAATAAATATATATAAATAAATAGTGTACCTCAAATACTATTCATTGACGGTGGCCAAGTTTTTTTTAACCAGTCTTGCTCAAATTCTACACACATTTGCTTTATTGTTCCCTAAATGCATATGCCAAATGACACATATTCATAAACAAGTCTCTGTTAGTCCATCATATATTTTAAACGGACTGACTTATTTCTATGAGGGGCCGTTAGGGACATTATTCAGAATTACCTCTCACATAAACAACTGAAATGTTTTTCTCTCACGAACACTACTGAAACACTCTCAATCCACACTACTGAAACACTCTCACACACACTACTGAAACACTCTCAATCCACACTACTGAAACACTCTCACACACACTACTGCAACACTCTCATACACACAACTGAAACACTCTCACACACACTACTGAAACACTCTCATACACACAACTGAAACACTCTCACACACACTACTGAAACACTCTCATACACACAACTGAAACACTCTCACACACACTACTGAAACACTCTCATGCACACACACACACACACACACACACACACACACACACACACACACACACACACACACGCATACACACACACACACACACACACACACACACACACACACACACACACACACACACACACACACACACACACACACACACACACACACACACACACACACACACACACACACAGAGGCAAGACATTTTGCACCGGCGGTCTAATTCAGTTTTAGTGCTAAGTATATACAAATGGAACTCCAAAAATTAGGATAACGTGTAAAACTCCATTGATGTCAGCAATTCAACTTCAAATGTGAAACTAATAGCACTAAACTCGTTAAATTTTGTGAGATTTTCAATTTGAGGTTTTCATAAACTGTAAGCCATAATCAAAATGATATCAAAGGCTTAAATGATTCACATTATTTTAAGGTGTAATGTCTATGTATATTTTCTTATTGTACGAGCTACAAGAGATACCTGAATTTCCCCAAAGGGGTTATTAAATTATCTACATATATATATATTGAGTTGCATGTTATGAGCCTATGTCATATATCAGTTTCACATTTGTTGGTTGGCTGGTTGGTTGAAATTTATTTTGAACATGTATACAGTATCAATATGATATATCACATTTTTACATAGTTTCTTTGCAACATGTTTACAAAGGAGTATGTAGACACAAGGCTTATCTAATTCCCCCCCTTTTTCTCTCCATAGCAATCACTAACACATACTTTGTACAATTTAAATATGTAAGTAGTTAAATCAGTTATGATTCGCTTTATGAGATGGATATTTCATTTTCAATAAATTAATGACGTTTATCATAATTATTCTTATTTGTACTTTGTAAACACTTTTATTTTAGTACATTGTTTGATTTCTTTATTTAATCAATTCCATAATTTAATACTGCATGCTGATATGCTAAAGGTCTTAAGTGTTGTACGTGCATACAAATATTTGAGGTCAGATTTTTTTTGTAATGTCATATGTCTCCTCTTTTGTTGAGAAGAATTGTTGCACATTCTTGGGTAGCAGGGTATAGTTTGAGTTTGAGTTTATTTGGAACATGCATGCATCCAACATGGTACATCACAATTTCCAGTTTCTCTATTCAACATGTTGGAAAAGGAGTAGGAAGAAGCAGAGCTTATTTAATCCTACCCTTTTCCTTTACATAGCAGTTGCTAACACTCTTGTTCACTTCCTGTTCTCAATTTATTCACAATATACTCCATACACTAATAACATTAAAAATAAATAAATAATAATAAGTGAAGTAACTTATATTTCATATGGTGAGATACATAAGATTATCTACAAAATGAATGGATGGATGATATAAATTCAGAATGTTCATCATGGTTCTTCTTGTTTGTACTTTGTAAACACTTTAAGTTTGAAGAGTTTCTTGAAGTGGATCATATTAGTACATTGTTTGATTTCTTTGCTTAATCCATTCAGTAACTTAATTCCACATGCTGATATACTGAAGGTGTGCTTTGTGCATCATTTTAGCTGTTTGCAAATGCACCAAATCATTGCTGAAATAAACAAACCTTTGCACGATATTCATATTTTTGGAGTTTCACCTGTATACTGTATATTTTAAATGATAACTTTTATAAAGTTTTCCCCACTAATTATGCCACTACTGTAATTCCCATTCTGTCCGGTCACTTGTTTGTCTGTCAGTCAGGGCTCTGGCGCAGTTGCACATGCGCTATACCAGGGGTCACCAACGCGGTGCCCGCGGGCACCAGGTAGCCCGTAAGGACCAGATGAGTAGCCCGCTGGCCTGTTCTAAAAATAGCTCAAATAGCAGCACTTACCAGTGAGCTGCCTCTATTTTTTAAATTGTATTTATTTACTAGCAAGCTGGTCTCGCTTTGCTCGACATTTTTAATTCTAAGAGAGACAAAACTCAAATAGAATTTGAAAATCCAAGAAAATATTTTAAAGACTTGGTCTTCACTTGTTTAAATAAATTCATTATTTTTTTACTTTGCTTCTTATAACTTTCAGAAAGACAATTTTAGAGAAAAAATACAACGTTAAAAATGATTTTAGGATTTTTAAACACATATACCTTTTTACCTTTTAAATTCCTTCCTCTTCTTTCCTGACAATTTAAATCAATGTTCAAGTAAATGTATTTTTTATTGTAAAGAATAATAAATACATTTTAATTTAATTCTTCATTTTAGCTTCTGTTTTTTCGACGAAGAATATTTGTGAAATATTTCTTCAAACGTATTATGATTAAAATTCAAAAAAATTATTCTGGCAAATCTAGAAAATCTGTAAAATCAAATTTAAATCTTATTTCAAAGTCTTTTGAATTTCTTTGAAAAAAAATTCTAGAAGAAATAATGATTTGTCTTTGTTAGAAATATAGCTTGGTCCAATTTGTTATATATGGATATGGATTTTAACCTATTTAAAACATGTCATCAAAATTCTAAAATTAATCTAAATCAGGAAAAATTAGTAATGATGTTCCATAAATTATTTGTTTTAAATGTTTTCAAAAAGATTCGAATTAGCTAGTTTTTCTCTTCTTTTTTTTCGGTTGAGTTTTGAATTTTAAAGAGTCGAAATTGAAGATAGACTATGTTTCAAAATGTAATTGTGATTTTTTTTGTGTGTTTTCTCCTCTTTTAAACCATTCAATTAAGTGTAAATATCATTAATTATTAATAATAACATAGAGTTAAAGGTAAATTGAGCAAATTGGCTATTTCTGGCAATTTATTTAAGTGTGTATCAAACTGGTAGCCCTTCGCATTAATCACTACCCAAGAAGTAGCTCTTGCTTTCAAAAAGGTTGGTGACCCCTGCGCTATACTATTACCAGAAAACCTATATATTATATATAAATAAATATAACCAGTGCATTTGTGGTTTGCTTTATGGTGGGTATGGAAAATCAAGCCCAAAGTAAGCAACCACAGAAACAAGCCCACAAAATTGCAGCCCGTGACTCACACGAACTTTGCAAGCGACTTTAGGAAAAAAAAATGCTTGTAATAAGTGGACTTGGCAACACTGCCTCTGTTAGCTGCTGATACCTCAACTCACAGCGACAGTGGATGGAAATAACTTTGATCTTATGGAGAGAGCAACCTGCCATGGCTTCGAAGCTAAACTTGCCATTCAGTGCACCTCCTTTGTTCATTTCTGCTCTCTATTGGAACGCAGCAGCTTTTCCACCACTACGAAATGAACTGAAGGTCACATGGAATGCATGGTAATCACGTGGTTAAAATAATAGTGCCTTTAAAGTAAACTTTCATTAACTAATTCATGTGGTAACTTTGACAGCCTAAAATAACAAGTTCTAGTTTGCAATGTTTTTGTTTGTTTTTAGGAGAGTGCAATCACTGATAAGGACAAGTGCAACATAGAAGGCCTACTGAAACCCACTACTACCTACCACGCAGTCTGATAGTTTATATATCAATGATGAAATCCTAACATTGCAACACATGCCAATACGGCCGGGTTAGATTAGTAAAGTGCAATTTTAAATTTTCCGGGAAATATCCTGCTGAAAACATCTTGGTATGATGACGTTTGCGCGTGACGTCGCAGATTGTAGCGGACATTTTGGGACAGCATTGTGGCCAGCTATTAAGTCGTCTGTTTTCATCGCACACAGTATTCTGGACATCTGTGTTGGTGAATCTTTTGCAATTTGTTTAATGAACAATGAAAACAGCAAAGAAGAAAGCTGTAGGTGGGAAGCGGTGTATTAGCGGTCGGCTGCAGCAACACAAACACGTAGCGGCTACGTCGTAGCCTGTGTTTCATTGTTTACATTCCCGAACGATGACAGTCAAGCTTTACCATTGGCCTGTGGAGAACTGGGACAACATAGGCTCTTACCAGGAGGACTTTGAGTTGGATGCGCATGCTTGTGGAGATGGGACAACAGAGACTCTTACCAGGAGGACTTTGAGTTGGATACGCGCTACCGTGAGTACGCAGCTGCGGATTCCAAACATTTGATCGCTTGCCCGTACGTGCGTGCCGCTATGTGCATGTCACGTACGTAACTTTGGGGAAATATATGTGCTGTATGAACTTTGGGGAGGTGAACGGTACTTTGGGCTGTGGGATTGAGTGTGTTGTGCGGGTGTTTGATTTGTATTGGTGGGTTATATAGACGGGAGAGGGGAGGTGTTTGTTATGTGGGATTAATTTGTGGCATATTAAATATAAGCCTGGTTGTGTTGTGGCTAATAGAGTATATATATGTCTTGTGTTTATTTACTGTTTTAGTCATTCGCAGCTGAATATCAGGTCCCACCCGCCTCTCACAGCATCTTCCCTATCTGAATCACTTCCACTGCCCTCTAGTCCTTCACTCTCACTTTCCTCATCCACAAATCTTTCATCCTCGCTCACATTAATGGGGAATCCGTCGCTTTCTCGGTCCGACTCACTCTCGCTGCTTGTGGCCATGATTGTAAACAACGTGCAGATGTGAGGAGCTCCACAACCTGTGACGTCACGCTACTTCCGGTACAGGCAAGACTTTTTTATCAGTGACCAAAAGTTGCGAACTTTATTGTCGATGTTCTCTACTAAACCCTTTCAGCAAAAATATGGCATGATCGCGAAATGATCAAGTATGACACATAGAATGGATCTGCTATCCCCGTTTAAATAAGAAAATCTCATTTCAGTAGGCCTTTAACAATTTAGCATTTTCTTTGTTTTTTTTAGAAAAAGTCAAGAGTCTTATAGCCTGAAGTGAATCATTCATAGTTCCAGCTTGTAGCACCGTTCTTGATTTATTTCACATTGAAAATGTTTTTTTTTTCACCGTACTATAGTGGGTCTTGGTTAATGTTTGCTTTATCCTTCACTTACGGCGTGAGTGAAGAATGCGCTACCAACCTGATAAGTCCGAAAAAGAAAGTGATGATACAGTATCATCTGCTGAAAAATGCCACCTGGTGGTAGTTTGAACACACTGCAGCTAGACCTGGATAGTCCCACTCCTTAATGTTTCAATCACACGCAGGATTCTCACAGGAATGAGGCAGAAATGTACCTTCTGTAATATCAAGCAATATAAATGACAGCTACACATAAGGATGGTTGCTGTATTTGATACGTTTATAGACACCCACCGAAGTCCGTCGGTACAAACGGCTATCAAATTAAACTTTATTTCGATACCTTTGTTGCATGTGACGTCACATCCGGTTGCAAGCACTTGGCCGGGAAATAAGTAATCAAGCATTCAAATGGGACTCAGCTGGACTGCCTCTAGGTGATGTTATAATTGTCCGTACTAACAAAGCAAAAAGAAGAAGAAGACAAAAACTACAGTGAGGCCCCACTAGCTTGATGCTAATTTGCATTGGATTTGCCATACATATGCTACCAATTAGCATTATCAATGTCAACACTTCCAAAACTAAAATGCTTGTTGCAATCAAACAGTTGCTATGTATTAAATAAAATACACAAAGAAGAAAATACAATCAACTTAATGGCAAAGACTACTTTTTGGCTGAGGCAACACACTGTCGACTATACACTTCTGCCATCTAACTTCTTCAAAGTGTAACTGCATGCAAAGTCTAAAGCAGGGGTGTCAAACTCATTTTAGCTCAGGGGCCGCATAGAGGAAAATCTATTCCCAAGTGGGCCGGAATGGTAAAATCATGGCATGATAACTTAAAAATAAAGACAACTCCAGGTTGTTTTCTTTGTTTTACTTTGGCCAAAAAATAGAACAAGCACATTATGAAAACGTACAAATCACAAGTAATCCTCTGGACAAAACACTTCAAGTTTGTTGAGAATTTTGAGGATATTGGTGCAGATTCAAAAACACAATGAGCTTGGACTTGGTGTCGGTGTATCTACAAAGCCAGGATTAATCTTTAAGTCACAGTCTTTCTGGGATTGAACAAAAAAACACAACATGTGAACTCTTCTAGGTATCAAATACCTCCTTTGACATATCCACGTATCAATCCAGTGCTAACTCAACAAACCGTAAGAAACTGAGGTCAAAACTATTCAAAAGGGTTAAGTTGACTTTTGTCGTGTTTGACAGAGATATTTACGGGGAGTAAGGGTGCCAATTGACGATGTGTTCCAAGCAGAAGACATACAACGGGAGGTTTTAAGTTTCATGTGGGTCGAGGAGGAGGAGCCACAGTCCCCCTTTACTGTGTAACTCTTGCTTGGGCCCGGTATAAACCGTTTGTTAGCTTAACAGAATTGCTATTGTGACATTTAGAACAGCAGTTTCTTTGTTTTTTTTTTTTAAAAAAAAGCAGCTCACCGTAGGTTTGACACCCTTGGTCTAAACAATTAACATTTACTAACACACTCAAAAATACCAAATTGGTACCGTTTCCTGGATAGCGAGAATTGGCACAGTATCGATTACAATGTGAAAGGTACCCAGCCCTAGCAACACATACAATGGAGCATTAAAAGTGGTTAGAGTCTCAAATAGAAAACATTGTTCGTCACTTAGGAACCAATCATCAAACACCAATTTGTCTTAACACAGATGTTATATCCAAATTGGCATTTCAACCATCACTTATTTATGTTGAATAAACAGAATTAACTAAAGTCTGAGTAATCATCCTTTATGCCTAAAATGAAATGAGTAGAGCTGGAAATAAACACACATTTGAGCAACAAGAGAGCATTACATGGACAAGAGGGGTTATAAATCCTAGAAATAATGGAGGGCAGACTGGTCGGGATCAACAGATGGTTTGAGTTTGAGTTTGAGTTTGAGTTTATTTGGAACATGCATGCATACAACATGATACATCACAATTTCCAGTTTCTCTTTTCAACATGTTCGAAAAGGAGTAGGAAGAAGCAGAGCTTTTTTAATCCTACCCCTTTTCTTTACATAACAGCTGCGAAAACTTTTTGTTCACTTCCTGTTCACAATTTATTCACAATAAACTCCATAAGTAATCACAATAAAAATAAATAAATAAATAATAGTAATAATTTCATAATAATAATTGGTGAAGTAAGTCATATTTCATATGATGAGATGAGTAAGATTATTTTAAGAATGAATGAATGGATGGATGAAATAAATTGAGAATGTTTGTCATGGTTCTTCTTCTTTGTACTTTGTAAACACTTTAAGTTTGAAGAGTTTCTTGAAGTGGATCATATTAGTACATTGTTTGATTGCTTTGCTTAATCCATTCCATAATTTAATTCCACATACAGATGTACTGAAGGTCTTAAGTGTTGTATGTGCATACAAATGTTTTAAATTACGTTTTTCTCTATGATTATATTTCTCCTCTTTTTTTGAGAAGAATTTTTGTTTATTCTTGGGTAGCAGGTTATAGTTTGCTTTGTGCATAATTTTAGCTGTTTGCAAATTCACTATGTCGTGGAATTTCAGTATTTTTGATTCAATAAATAAAGGGTTTGTATGTTCTCTATATCCAACATTATGTATTATTCTAACTGATCTTTTTTGTAACACCGTTAATGAATGAAGTGTACTTTTGTAATTATTTCTCCATATTTCTACACAGTAGCTCAGATATGGTAACACTTGTGAGCAGTAGAGAATATGAAGTGATTTTTGGTCTAGAACATGTTTTGCTTTATTCATTATTGACGTGTTTCTTGCTACTTTATGTTGTATATTTTTTACGTGAGATTTCCAGTTCAATTTATCATCAATCATTATACCTAGAAATTTGGATTCATTTACTCTTTCAATTTCTATTCCGTCTATTTGTATTTGTGTTTGACTTTCTCTTCTACTGTTACCAAATAGTATTATTTTAGTTTTACTGAGATTCAACGATAGTCTGTTTTTGTCAAACCATCTTTTTAATTTGTTAATTTCTTCTGTTATTATTGGCAATACAGATGGTGCCTCGCAAACAAAGTGAGGGTGCGGCTCAGGGATGGTCTCAACAACTGAAAGTTATGAGGAAAATAGCCATGATGATGATGCAGTTGAGAAAATACACGGAAAAGAGGTTGGCTGGCAGGGAATTTAAAATAAATAAGAGAGACCCTTGGGGAATTTGCACCCTCGATGGGTGTCATTACCTGTCAGTCAGCCTATCTCCCTCAACAGGCCTGGGCCTCCAGATAGAGGCATGTAATTGTCTGGAAGGTCAAGGGAAAACAGCACAGGGTTTGAGTGAAAGGGGGAAAGGTTAAGAGAGGAAGAAATGGCAAGAAAGAAAGCAGCTATTTTAGGTACCGGGCAAGCAGAGGTGGGTAGTAACGCGCTACATTTACTCCGTTACATCTACTTGAGTAACTTTTGGGATAAATTGTAGTTCTAATAGTAGTTTTAATGCAACATACTTTTACTTTTACTTGAGTATATTTATAGAGAATAAACGCTACTTTTACTCCGCTCCATTTATCTACATTCAACTCGCTACTGGGGCGGTATAGCTCGGTTGGTAGAGCGGCCGTGCCAGCAACTTGAGGGTTTCAGGTTCGATCCCCGCTCCCGCCATCCTAGTCACTGCCATTGTGTCCTTGGGCTTGACACTTTACCCACCTGCTCCCAGTGCCACCCACGCTGGTTTAAATGTAACTTAGATATTGGGTTTCATTATGTAAAGCGCTTTGAGTCACTAGAAAAAAGCGCTATATAAATATAATTCACTTCAATTCACTACTCGCTACTGATTTTTATCGATTTGTTAATGCACGCTTTGTTTGTTTTGGTTTGTCAGACAGACCTTCAAAGTAGGATCTATCGCATGGCTGCGTTTCACCAATCAAACAGAGCCAGGCGGTCACATGATTAACAAGCTTAAAGGCCTACTGAAATATTTTTTTTTGATTCAAACGGGGATAGCAGATCCATTCTATGTGTCAGACTTGATCATTTCGCGATATTGCCATATTTTTGCTGAAAGGATTTAGTAGAGAACATCGACGATAAAGTTTGCAACTTTTGGTCGCTGATAAAAAAAAGCCTTGCCTGTACCGGAAGTAGCGTGACGTCGCAGGTTGTAAGGCTCCTCACATTTCCCCCATTGTTTACACCAGCAGCGAGAGCGATTCGGACCGAGAAAGCGACGATTACCCCATTAATTTGAGCGAGGATGAAATATTTGTGGATGAGGAACGTGAGAGTGAAGGATTAGAGTGCAGTGCAGGACGTATCTTTTTTCGCTCTGACCGTAACTTACAAGGATTCATTGGATTCCACACTTCCTCCTTTTTCTATTGTGGATCACGGATTTGTATTTAAACCACCTCGGATACTATATCCTCTTGAAAATGAGAGGCGAAGCACTTTAGCTACGTTGCTAACGTGATAGCATCAGGCTTAACTGCAAATAGAAGCAAAATAAATAAACCCCTCACTGGAAGGATAGACAGAAAATCAACTATACTATTAAACCATGGACCTGTAACTACACGTTTAATGCTTTCCAGCCTGGCAAAGCTTAACAATGCTGTTGCTAACGACGACATTGAAGCTAACTTAGCTACGGGACCTCATCAGAGCTATGATAAAAACATTAGCTATCCACCTACGCCAGCCCTCATCTGCTCATCAACACCCGTGCTCACCTGCGTTCCAGCGATCGACGGAGCGACGAAGGACTTCACCCGATCATCTATGCGGTCGGCGGCTAACGTCGGATAGCGCGTCTGCTATCCAAGTCAAAGTCCTCCTGGTTGTGTTGCTGCAGCCAGCCGCTAATACACCGATCCCACCTACAGCTTTCTTTTTTGCAGTCTTCATTGTTCATTAAACAAATTGCAAAAGATTCACCAACACAGATGTCCAGAATACTGTGGAATTTTCCGATGAAACAGAGCTTTTTGTATTGGATACAATGTGTCCGAATACTTCCGTTTCAACGATTGACGTCACGCGCATACGTCATCATACATAGACGTTTTCAACCGGAAGTTTCGCGGGAAATTTAAAATTGCACTTTATAATTTAACTTGGCATGTATTGCAATGTTAAGATTTCATCATTGATATATAAACTATCAGACTGCGTGGTCGGTAGTAGTGGGTTTCAGTAGGCCTTTAAGCTTACATTAACTCATTGTCAAATTTGAGGAAGCACATGGCGGTAAGTAACATTAGTAGATATTTTGGCTGTCACCCTGGGCTGATGTTAGCTTCCCTGCTATGAATCACTGTCAAATGTACATCGTGTGGGGACATTTAATAACGCACTGCAGCCTCATAGACAGACAGAGACACACACAATCACACGCACAGTCGCACACACACTCACGCATGCATAGAAACACCAATCAGAAGTGCACGGTGTGTTCCCAGGGGCACCGTGCAGCCCACACCTATCAGTTTATGGTTTGCGTAAAGGCTAACTTGTTATTTTCCTTTGTAATATCTGCCTACTGAGCCTATGGTGCTGTTAAGTTATTGTGGATCAATTTGCCTTATTTTTTTTTATGTTAATGTATTATTATCTAACATATATTATTGTTTTATAAATACATGTTTTAGTTGCTTAAGAGATATTCCTGGCTCTGAATTTGCTCATTTCTTTTTTTGTTTTTGTGCATTATTTGTTGCCGTCATCATTAAACGAACAGGTTACTCATCAGTTACTTAGTACTTGAGTAGTTTTTTCACAAAATACGTTTTACTCTTACTCAAGTAAATATTTGGGTGACTACTCCTTACTTTTACTTGAGTAATAAATCTCTAAAGTAACAGTACTCTTACTTGAGTACAATTTCTGGCTACTCTACCCACCTCTGCGGGCAAGGGATAAATAGTATGCACCTCTAAATGACAGCGGCTTTGCAGTTAAGGCCTTGGCCTGGACATGATATAGGATTTATAAATCAGGCGTTGTCTTACGAATTCAACAGTACAAAATAAAGTCCAACTGGTCTATATGCTGGTTTTTACTTCAGTATAGGACCTTGAGAAGAATACAGTCTGCCTTGGCTTATATTTGGGGTCTAGAGATTTAATACATACAAGTAGATGGGGCCAAACAACTTCTCCCCAAGCCAGTCAGAGCTTTTCTTCCCGTCACACACTGTGTGGCCTTGAGAGAAGGTGTCATGAGAAGGGATTGTTACCAAATTGGGTATTTTAATACCTACCAAACATCACAGCTGACAAAACTGTTCAACATCATTTACGACGACAGGCAAATTCCATCAGATATGAACAAAATCTATTTTTATTACTCTGTCAAAGAAACCATGAGCCACAGACTGTGATCAACATAGATTGATAAGCCTTATGAGTCATACCACCAAAATTATTCTTAGAGTACAGATGGCAAGAGCAAGAAATAAGATACATCCAGAGCTTTCTCCCAGACCAGGGCACCAGAAATGCTATATTCACACTTTGTATGGAAATGGAGAGATCAATAGAAGTGCAAACAAATTCATACCTGTGTTTTATAGACTATTCCATAGCATTCGACAAAGTGAAACATAAAAACCTTTTCCAAATCTTGAATGAGCTGGATATTGATGGGAAAGACCTGAGGATTATCAGAAATGTGTACAGGGAACAAGAAGCAGAAGTCCGAATAGATGGTGAATGCAGTCAATTCAAAGCCATCCAAAGGGGTGTTCGACAAGGTTGTGTACTATCTCCTGACCTGTTTAACATCTACAGTGAAATGATCTTACGCAACATCAGTCATCAAGATGGTATAAAAAAAAATGGAGGAATTAATGTTAACAACCTCAGATATGCAGATGACACTGTGCTAGTAGCAGACTCTGAAGAAAAACTAGAGAACACAGTAGTAGCCCACAGTGAACTAAATGGACTGGGTCTAAACCTCAACATGACTGAATGCATGACCGTTTCCAAGAAACCACATCCACCTGCATGTAACATCACATATATCAATAACAAAATAAAACAAGGGGATCAATTATCACAGTAACATCTGATTGTAGCTATGTGAAAGAGATAAACAAACGGATTACCATGTCAAAAGACAGCTTCAACAAAATGAGTCTTAAATTAAAAAATAGAAACATCTCAATTGACACCAAACTCAGTCCTCAAAACGTACGTATGGCCTGTCCTACTTTACGGCCGTGAATGCTGGATTTTAAACAATCAACAACTGAAAAAATTAGAGGCAACTGAAATGTGGTTCTTCAGAAAAAATACTGTGCATATAAGAAAAGTAATGAAGAGGTATTGGCAAAGGCAAAAACAAGAAGATCTCTAATTGCAAAGATTTGAAATAGGCAGCTGAAATTCCTCTGACATATCATTAGAAAAGACTGTATAGAAAAACTGATGTTAACAGGAATACAAATAGGAAAGAAAGCTCCAGGTTGACAAAGCACAACATATATCAACAGCCTAAGAAATTGTATTGGATCAATAATATAGAACTCATACATAGAGCGGACGACAGAGAAGACTGGATAGACCTGATCATCCATGCCTGCAATCAGGCCTGATACCCCATGATGATGATGAATAGCTACTGACTAGACTTTGTCGATAGCCGATTCACGTTTAATCAACCAGTGTCATATTTCGGTACCTTTGTTTGCCAAGCAAACAGACGTATTGGCCACTGCTATTTATTTGGCTGTTATTTGTGTTCTATAAACATGCTAGAACATTTCATCATGGCCTCATTTGGTTAAACGTGTGTCATGAGGTGAGAATTGCAGGGACAGATTGCTGTAGAAATAAATATTAAAAATACAATTTGATCCATCTTGTTGTGTTTTTAGTATGTTCCTGCATTCTCCTTGTCTGCACCTGTGTTTTTTAGTGATTCGTCCTCGGCGAGGGGCGGACCTTGTGGCACACCTGCTCGCAATTAGCTCGCCAGCATTTAGGCTCGTCACCCACAGCTTGACCTTGCCGGTTAATGTTTCCTGAACCCCGCACGTGCATGTGCCTGCTTCGCCTCGTCAGTCTTGGTACGTTGCTTTTTCTTAGTCCTGTTAATCTTAACCTCTTTGTGTTTGTTTCCTAGCCTCCTTGATTCAAAGAGGATTTATGCTGTGCTTAGTGCGCCCTGACTTTTTCCCCGCCGACCACTGAGGAACCTGTTTTGTTAGTATTCATGGTGTGCACTTCTGCCCCATCACCTTTTGTTACCCCTTTTTAGACTTATTAAATTTTTCCTTTTTTGTATTCAACCTTGCCACCCGTCTCTGCATCCCGGGGTCACACCCTTGATCAATTCATAACACATTTATTAATATTGTATTCTCCTCTGCAGATTTATTTTTTCAGATGTACACATTTAGGGGTGGGGAACTGCCCTGTTTTTAGAACAGAAGTATCCACTCTAGATGACACTGGTGCTCAAAATATGTGGTCAACAATGATAAAGGTATTGATTTTAGTCTGAATGACTATGAATTAAGATAAATAAACAGAACAAATAAAATAGGAGGAGGGGTCGCATTGTATATTCATAAATCTGTTACATTTAACGTTTTAACAAACATGACCATAGCAGTCGATGGATTATTTGAATGTTTAACAGTGGAAATCCTAAATGGCAAAAATACAAATATCTTCATGAGCTGTGTATACCGGGCACCTGGTTCAAGTATAGAAACTTTCAATGAGTGGATGGGTAAACTATTTTCCTCTGTGAACCAAAACAACATATTTATTCGTGGTGATTGGTGATTTTAACATTGATTTGTTAAACTCAACCAAGCAAAAACATGTTGATGACTTCATTGACACAATGTACAGCTTGTTTCTATATCCAACCATTACCAAACCAAGCAGAATAACAACACATAGTGCCACAATCATTGACAACATTTTTACTAACATTATGGGAAATCAAGTCACCAGTAGGTTATTTATATGTGATATCACTGACCATTTACCTGTTTTTATCATCTCAAGAAAACCAAAGACACTATGGCAAACATCTCTAAACAAATAACAACTGAGGAAACAATCTGTGCCTTAAACAATAGTTTAGCAGTTCAGGATTGGACTTCAGTATACAGAGAACCAAATGTGGACAGTGCTTATTGTACTTTTTTAGACATCTTTACTTCCCTGCATAATAAAAATTGCCTTGTGAAATAATATTTCATAAAAGGAAAACATTTAAATAGTCCTTGGATCACAAAAGAGATAATTAATGCCTGTAAAAAGAAAAACAATCTCTACAAACTTTTCATCAAAATAAAAACAAAAGAAGTCGGGCAATGATACAAGAAGTACAAAAATAAATTAACTGATATTATAAGAACAAGCAAAAGGTTATATTATCAAAAAAAACTATATGAAAACAAAAACAATATAAAAGGAACTTGGGATGTTTTGAATAGTCTAATCAAACAAGGATATTCAAATTTGACATATCCTGACTACTTTATTGATGACAACGGTGAAGATTATAATATGAGCATTGTAGTGAATAAGTTCAATAGTTTTTTTGTAAATGTTGGTCCTAAATTGGCTGTTGATATCCCAGACAATGGAGTTACAAAATCAACTATTGAACAGAATTATTCGTCATTCTTCCTCTCAGCTACAAATGAGCAGGAAGTGACAAACATTGTGCGGAAATGTAAAAGTAAGTGCTCCACTGACTGCCATGATATCAAAATGATATTGGTTCAAAAAATTATACTGAATATTGTAAAACCCTTGACTTACATATGTAACCTATCATTCCAGACTGGCTGCTTTCCAAGTCTAATGAAAATGGCTAAGGTAAATCCGCTCTTCAAAAGTGACAGCAAACACGCTTTCACCAATTACAGACCAATCTCTCTTTTGCCTCAGTTCTCAAAAATCTTAGAGAAACTATTTAACTCTCGACTTGAATCTTTTCTTGAGAAGCATCATATAATCAATGACGGTCAGTATGGCTTTAGGTCCAAACAAACAACCTCGATGGCGATAACTGAAGCTATTGAGGAAATTACTAATGCACTGGAGCATAAAAGATATGCAGTTGGTATTTTTATTGACCTAAAGAAAGCCTTTGATACCATTAATCATTCAATTCTACTAGATAACATGGGAAGATATGGAATTAGGGGGCTGTCTGGTGACTGGTTAAAAAGTTATTTAACAGGGAGGGTACAGTTTGTTAAAATGGGTCAATTTTTATCTGATACTCTTGGCATTGCTTGTGGTGTCCCCCAAGGGTCCGTGTTGGGGCCAAAACTGTTTAATGTATATATTAATGATATGTTTAATACATCCAAAGTACTGAAATGTATACTATCTGCAGACGACAGAAATATATTCTACAGTAGTGATGACTATAATGAGCTCATAAGTACAGTAAGCACAGAACTAAACATAGTAAAAAAAATGTATGGACACAAATAAATTATCTTTGAATATAAATAAAACTAAGATAGTGATGTTTGGAAATCGCAACATAACGTCTGAACAGAAAATAAGTATTGATGGTACCCAAATTGAAATCGTAAATGAGAATACATTTTTGGGAGTAATAATTGATAGTAAACTATCATGGAAACCTCATGTCAGACACATTAAAACAAAAATCTCCAAAAGCCTCTCAATTATAAACAAAGCAAAACTATACCTCAATGAAAATGCACTCTGTACTCTATACTGCACCTTGGTACTCCCAGACCTTACATACTGTGTTGAAGTATGGGGGAATACTTACCACAACACAATTCATCCTCTGATCATATTATAGAAAATAACAGTGCAGATCATTCACAACGTTGGTTATTTAGAACATACTCATAATCTGTTTATGCAATCAAAGTTGCTAAAATTGGATAACCTTGTTAAATATTATACATTAATAATCTTATACAAAGCATTTAATAAATTATTGCCACCTAATCTACAACGTTTTTTTAAAAGACGAGTCCAGGCTCATAACTTGAGAGGTTTTGGATATTTCTTATTGCCAAGAGCTCAAACCACTCGTAAACGTTTTTGTGTGTCTGTATGCGGAGTAAAACTATGGAACAAACTGGACTTACAACACAAGCAATGCCAAACTATTAATCGATTTAAACTATTATACAAACATGGGGTCTGGTTCAAATATAGAGATGAGGGTCTTTAAATTGACCTGCTGCTGTACTCTGTCTCAAAGTGTTAACATGTGCTCAATGTTTCCTTACCATTATTGCTATGTTGTCTATTACCATTATTGCTATGTTGTCTATTACCATTGTTGGTATATTCATTATTCCTACATTGTTGATACAAATTATTGTTACAGTGTAATAATTATTGTTACCTGTGGTAATGCCACTATGATACAACATCTGTATTATAATCCTTGAACAAAGTAACAGTGAACTCATGTGAATAATCACTGAGTGGAGAACTGGGGGTGGGATTAAATGAATTATCTTCTTCCCACTCCCTTTCAGGCAAAACTGGACAATCATGCATTACATACTATGCATTACCTTTTGCACTATATTAATTTATATTATTATGTGTTGTCAACGTTGTACTTTTGTATGTCATTGCCTGAAATAAATAAATAAATGAAATGAAAATGAAAAAAATAATATAATATTTAACAATAAAGGAAATTGATGGGTGGATGTTAATTGTTTTATAAATACTGAGCAGAACTGTCCAATTGTCATCTTGTTTTTGTGTCTCATTTGCATGTACTGTAGACTGTACTGTGTGATTTTGTAGACATTGCATGCAGTTTCAATTCCAAGGCATCAGCTGGCAGTAGTTTTGAGACTGTGGGGAGTAGACTTGGTTAGGAAGAAGTATTTGCCATTAAGTTGAATGTGCCAGTCTTTGCTTTTGTTGAACCCTACAAAGTGTTTATACTGTAAGTACTGTGTTTATTACACACCAGCTGTTTGATTGTACTGTGCGTCTCAATTGTAGATTTGACTAACACATTTGGAGCATGTTAAAATCAGGAATGCGAACAGTTAGCATGTCTATGTCAAATTAAATCTAAATTAGCATTGAGTACCTTTTTTTCTTGCTTAGTTGGCATGGAAACGTGTTACATTGCCTATAGGCAGTGCTGAGTTTGCAACCGGGCGTCACATGCAACAAAGATATGAATATGGCACAGTTTGATTTTTGCGTGCATTGGTATCCAGTGGTTTCTTCAGTGCCTATAAAAGTAGTGAATTTAGTACCCATCTTTAACGGTTAAGCATGTTCGATACAAATACATATATATACATACACTATATTGTCAAAAGTGGCCACCCATACACATGATGAGAATCAGGTGTCCTAATCACATGGCCCGGCCACAGGTGTATAAAATCAAGCACTTAGGCATGGAGACTGCTTCTACACACATTTGTGAAAGAATGGGCCGCTCTCAGTGATTTCCAGCGTGGAACTGTCATAGGATGCCACCTGTGCAACAAATCCAGTCGTGAAATTTCCTCACTCCTAAATATTCCAAAGTCAACTGTCGACTTTATTATAAGAAAAGTGAAGAGTTTGGGAACAACAGCAACTCAGCCACCAAGTGGTAGACCACGTAAACTGACAGAGAGGGATCAGCGGATGCTGACGCGCATAGTGTAAAGAGGTCGCCGACTTGCTGCACAGTCCGTTGCTACAGAGCTCCAAACTTCATGTGACCTTCCAATTAGCCCACGTACAGTACGCAGAGAGCTTCATAGAATGGGTTTCCATGGCCGAGCAGCTGCCATTAAGCCATACATCACCAAGTCCAATGCAAAGCGTGGGATGCAGTGGTGTTCCTCTTCCAACATGAGCACCAGTACACAAAGCGAGGTCCATAGAGACATGGATGACAGATTCTTGTGTGGATGAACTTGACTGACCTGAACCCGATAGAACACCTTTGGGATGAATTAGAACGGAGACTGAGAGCCAGGCCTTCTCCACCAACATCAGTGTGTGACCTCACCAAAACGCTTTTGGAAAAATGGTCGACAATTCCTATAAACACACTGTGCAACCTTGTGGACAGCCTTTCCCAGAAGAGTTGAAGCTGTAATAGCTGCAAAAGGTGGACCGACATCATATTGAACCCTATGGGTTAGGAATGGGATGGCAATTTTGGCAATATAGTGTGTAAATATATATTTGAGGTCATTGGAAAGAATACTGACACTGACACAATTGATTAGGTTTGATGAAAAGTGGGTGACATACTGTATGAAGGATTTTGCTTCGAGAAGTGTTAAAATGATACTGTATTTACTGCACTGAATTGTTAGATGAGTGGGAAAATGATACAATTCACATCACGGCCTTCACACACAAAGATAGCACTCTCCAACCAAAAGTATTCCTTAGCACAGTCTTTTGTTTTTATGGCAGTGATTAGGGATAACCAAAACTGACATGTTTTAATATGATAGTGGCCGGATTATGCATTAAAAACAATAATTAATCTAACTTTGACAAAGTACGACTGCACTCATCTTAAAATGCAAATGGTGAGCAATTCAAAGTGAGCCAAGGGAACAATTGGCCCCTCTCTCGCGAGACCAAAACAAAGAATGATATCGGGGAGATATGGTTTTGAGGAGTATACAGAGAGAGAGGAAGATGTTTAAGAAAAAGAAGGATGACAGGTAATGTGTGAGATCTATCCAAGGGAAGCCAAAATTCCCGCAGCTTCGCTCAATAAATCTCTAGAGAGGACAATCGATGACAATTACAGGGTAGCAGTTTTTTCCTGCATCCAATGGTCATCATCATCATTCCACAAGAGGCAGGCCACTCATCTCATAATGTCACAATGGACATTTATTATAGAAGCTGCACTGTAGGGTAATTGATGACATCATATGTAGCAGTGGTCCCCAACCACTGGTAACGGGCCGCACAAGAAATTAAAAAAATAATAATAATTTTTATTTTTTATTTTTTTGTATTAAATCAACATAAAAAACACAATATATAGATTATATATCAATATAGATCAATACAGTCTGCAGGGATACAGTCCGTAAGCACGCACACATGATTGTATTTCTTTATGAAAAAAAAAAATAATAATCATCATTTTCAAGCGTTGACCGGTCCGCAGCTACAAAAAGGTTGGGGACCACACTGATATATAGCATAATGAAAATATACTCCATTTGTAAGTAATACTATAAATGTGGTTATTATAGCCAGGTTGTTTTTTTTTTACGTCACCTACAATGAGGATGAAGTCTGGTTCTTTGGAGTGTGGTTCTTATATGCAACATTATTTTTAAATGTCATAAGCATTTGGAATCTATATTAGAAAGCTAAAAGGTAATCAGAACTCTCTTTGACCACATGGAGCTGTGTCACACTAATAGTATAGAAAAAACAATGTTGTAATAGCAGTAGGGGTGTGGGAAAAAAATCGATTCGAATTCGAATCACAATTCTCACGTTGTGCGATTCAGAATCGATTCTCTTTTTTAAAAAATCGTTGTTTTTTCGTTTTTTTAATTTATTTGTATTAATCAATCCAACAAAACAATACACAGCAATACCATAACAATGCAATCCAATTCCAAAACCAAACCCGACCCAGCAACACTCAGAACTGCAATAAACAGAGCAATTGAGAGGAGACACAAACACGACACAGAACAAACCAAAAGTAGTGAAACAAAAATGAATATTATCAACAACAGTATCAATATTAGTTACAATTTCAACATAGCAGTGATTAAAAATCCCTCATTGACATTATCATTAGACATTTATAAAAATAAAAAAGAACAATAGTGTCACAGTGGCTTACACTTGCATCGCATCTCATACGCTTGACAACACACTGTGTCCAATATTTTCACAAAGATAAAATAAGTCATATTTTTGGTTCATTTAATAGTTCAAACAAATTGACATTATTGCAATCAGTTGATAAAACATTGTCCTTTACAATTATAAAAGCTTTTTACAAAAATCTACTACTCTGCTTGCATGTCAGCAGACTGGGGTAGATCCTGCTGAAATCCTATGTAGTGAATGAATAGAGAATCCTTTTGAATCGGGAAAAAAATCGTTTTTGAATCGAGAATCGTGTTGAATTGAAAAAAAAATTGGTTTTGAATTGAATCGTGACCCCAATAATTGATATTGAATCGAATCGTGGGACACCCAAAGATTCACAGCCCTAAATAGCAGTAAGAAGGGGTGTCCTGATCCAATATCAACAACAACAAAAAAAAAAAGTATCAGATGATATCGGCTTGCATCTAAAATCTTGATGCAAGCAGTCCTGCTGCATGTTTACTTGTGCAGAGCTGGACAGCCAGTTAAAATGTAAATGCCCTTCAGTAAGCACACACATTTGAAATATTCTCACATTTCAGAGATGTCATTTCCAAAAGGTAAACATGCTCTAGGCCACTAAGAGATAGCAGCTACACAACAGCCAGGCAGACTATAGCACACAAGCTAGACATACACTATATTGCCAAAAGTATTTGGCCACCCATCCAAATGATCAGAATCAGGTGTCCTAATCACTTTTTTACACCACAGGTGTATAAAATCAAGCACTTAGGCATAGAGACATTTGTGAAAGAATGGGCCGCTCTCAGTGATTTCCAGCGTGGAACTGTCATAGGATGCCACCTGTGCAACAAATCCAGTCGTGATATTACCTCCAAAGCCAACTTTCGGCTTTATTATAAGAAAAGTGAAGAGTTTGGGAACAATATCAACTCAGCCACCAAGTGGTAGGCCACGTAAACTGACAGAGAGTGGTTAGCGGATGCTGAAGCGCGTAGTGCAAAGAGGTCTCCCACTTTCTGCACAATCAGTTGCTACAGAGCTCCAAACTTCATGTGACCTTCAAATTAGCCCACGTACAGTACGCAGAAAGCTTCATGGAATGGGTTTCCACGGCAGAGCAGCTGCATCAAAGCCATACATCACCAAGTCCAATGCAAAGTGTGGGATGCAGTGGTGTAAAGCACGTCTCCACTGGACTGTAGACCAGTGGAGACGCCTTCTCTGGAGTAATGAATCACATTTTCCATCTGGCAATCTAATGGACGAATCTGGGTTTGGAAGTTGCCAGGAGTATGGTACATTTCGGACTGCATTGTGCCGAGTTTGAAATTTGGTGGAGGAGGAATTATGGTGTGGGGTTGTTTTTCAGGAGTTGTGCTTGGCCCCTTAGTTGCAGTGAAATTAATTTTGAATGCTCCAGAATACCAAAACATTTTGGACAATTCCATGCTCCCAACCTTGTGGGAACAGTTTGGAGCGGGCCCCTTCCTCTTCCAACATGACTGTGCACTAGTGCACAAAGCAAGGTCCATAAAGACATGGATGACAGAGTCTGGTGTGGATGAACTGCACAAAGTCCTGACCTGAACCCGATAGAACACCTTTGGGAGGAATTAGAACGGAGACTGAGAGCCAGGCCTTCTCGACCAACATCAGTGTGTGACCTAACCAATGCGCTTTTGGAAGAATGGTCGAAAATTCCTATAAACACACTCCGCAACCTTGTGGACAGCCTTCCCAGAAGAGTTGAAGCTGTAATAGCTGCAAATGGTGGACCGACATCATATTGAACCCTATGAGTTAGGAATGGGATGGCACTTCAAGTTTATATGTGAGTCAAGGCAGGTGGCCAAATACTTTTGGCAATATAGTGTATGTAATAATTGTCCTTAATTAATACTTTGCCAGTCTGAAACATTACATGTGTCATTATTAACAAGATTCAAATAATTATAGTTGCATATTACCTGCGAATACAAAGTCTGCAAGGCAAAAACACATTACACAGTCCCCAGTAGTCAAACGTGTCCACATCATTCAACTTACTGCTTCATGGCCTTGATTTGATGAATGATGTCACCAAAAAAGAAATTAATACCCCGATCTAAGAGCATAAATCCGTTATAAGGTTATTGATTTTCATACCTATCATTGTTCTTTGACTAATTTCACTTGATCAAGCCTTTTCTTAAAGGCCTACTGAAACCCACTACTACCGACCACGCAGTCTGATAGTTTATATATCAATGATGAAATCTTAACATTGCAACACATGCCAATACGGCCGGGTTAACTTATAAAGTGCAATTTTAAATTTCCCGCTAAACTTCCGGTTGAAAAAGCCTTTGGAGGATGACGTATGCGCGTGACGTAGCCAGGGGAACAGAGGTATGCCTTCCCCATTGAATACAATACAAAAAAGCTCTGTTTTCATCTCAAAATTCCACAGTATTCTGGACATCTGTGTTGGTGAATCTTTTGCAATTTGTTTAATGAACAATGGAGGCTGCAAAGAAGAACATTGTAGGTGGGATCGGTGTATTAGCGGCTAGCTGTAGCAACACAACAAGGACTACTTACTTGGATAGCAGACGCCTACCCGATGCTGGCCGCCCACCGCACGGATGATCGGGTGAAGTCCTTCGTCGCGCCGTCGATCGCTGGAACGCAGGTGAGCACGGGTGTTGATGAGCAGATGAGGGCTGGCGTAGGTGGAGCGCTAATGTTTTTATCATAGCTCTGTGAGGTCCGGTTGCTAAGTTGCTAAGTTAGCCTTAGCGTCGTTAGCAACAGCATTGTTAAGCTTTGCCAGGCTGAGATCTATTAACCGTGTAGTTACATGTACATGGTTTAATAGTATTGTTGATCTTCTGTCTATCCTTCCCGTCAGGGATTTATTTATTTTGTTTCTATCTGCATTTGAGACAGATGCTATCACGTTAGCTCATGCTAAAGAGCTTCGTCGATGTATTGTCGTGGAGATAAAAGTCACTGTGAATGTCCATTTCGCGTTCTCGACTCTCATTTTCAAGAGGATGTAGTATTCGAGGTGGTTTAAAATACAAATCCGTGATCCACAATAGAAAAAGGAGAGAGTGTGGAATCCAATGAGCCAGCTTGTACCTAAGTTACGGTCGGAGCGAAAAAAAACATGTATTTCACTGCATTCTAGTCCATCACTCTAACGTTCCTCATCCACAAATCTTTCATCCTCGCTCAAATTAATGGGGTAATCGTCGCTTTCTCTGTCGAATAGCTCTAGCTGCGTTGAAAACAATAGGAAAATATGAGGGAGTGAACAACTGACTACGTCACGCTACTTCCGGTAGGGGCAAGGTTTTTTTTTATCAGAGACCAAAAGTTGCGAACGTTGTTCTATACTAAATCCTTTCAGCAAAAATATGGCAATATCGCAAAATGATCAAGTATGACACATAGAATGGATCTGCTATCCCCGTTTAAATAAAAAAAAATAATTTCAGTAGGCCTTTAAATTCCACACTACAAAACAAAAAAGTATCTACTTTGATTTGTGGTGATATCGTATCGAGTTATTGTCGCTAACGGCCAATACTCAAGGCTCCAATGTCAGTATCGTATCTGAAGTGAAAAAGTTGTATAGGGACACTCATAGCGGTAAGATGCACAATGAGTTCATTGTAAACAACATTACGACAAGTGTACTGAAGTGAATTAATTACCGGTAACTCATATTATGTTTTGCCTATGGTGAATGTTTAATTTAATCTTGGAGAAAGTGAACCATCAGTTTAAGTTAATAGTAGTATTTCAGTTTGAGCACATCATTAAATAGGGTCCCTTAGTTGTACATTTGTGTGTGGATTGGATTAGTTCTCGTGAAAGAAAGGGCAATACATTTTGACCTCGGTATGCAAAGGTGATGGCCCTATCCGAGAGAAGAGACTACATGTGTAGCTTAATGACAACATCATTAAGTATCTGTTGTTTTTGCAGGCACTTACACACAAACATCCCCTTTATGGTCAGGATGCGCTCTCCTGACCTAGCACACACACACACACACCCTTTTCAACAAGTCAACGCTAAAGAGACTTTAGTACAAAATGCGACTGCCAGACTTTTGGAGCACCAAGAACAGCCCATATCACCCCCGTTGTATCTAGTCTTCATTGGCTTCCCATTAAATTCCGCATTGAGTTTACAATTTTAGTCCTGACATTCCGTGCGTTGCATGGTGGGGCCCCTCAGTACATCACTGACTTGCTATGCCCCTACTCTTCAGGGCGCAGCCTCCGGTCTTCAGGCCAGGGTCTTCTAACGATCCCGAAAACTCATTTTAAAACCCGTGCAGACCTGGCATTCCAGGCTATATCTCCCAGACTCTGGAACAATTTGCACCAGTCCCTCCGTGATCTTGACTGTGTTGAAACTTTTAAGAAACATTTGAAAACTTCTCTTTTTAATAAGGCTTTTAGTTAATGCACCTTTTAACTATCATTTTTAATCCACATTGTATCCTTTTTTATGATGTTGCCCCTGTTGTTCGCTTTGTGATTTTATCTGTGAAAAGCACTTTATAAACACAATTTACTTACTTACTTACTTAGACAGGAGGTAGGAATATAAAAACTGATGGTTTGGCTTCTCCAAGTTAGAAGTGACTCATTTTTTGACCTGACCTCCTCCAGGAACTGCAGTCCTGTATAATGACGCTCGCTTGTAATTAAGCAACTTTTTGTTCAGCAAAGCGTCTCCGACGTCTCTTTTGATCCAGCCGCGCTGCCGTGTCATCCTTCTGTCCGGACGAGGATGACAAGACCAGTAATACACCAGATTTTCACACCAACAGGTGAGTCATGCAACTAACATTTTAAAGTGCATGCAGAGGTAGTTAACGAAAGGGGGTTTCCTACAGCCACAGCACTTCTGACACAAGGTTAATTTAAAGGCCTACTGAAACCCACGACTACCGACCACGCAGTCTGATAGTTTATATATCAATGATGAAGTCTTAACATTGCAACACATGCGAATACGGCCGGGTCAACTTATAAAGTGCAAGTTTAAATTTCCCGGCAAACTTCCGGCTAAAAACGTTTCGATATTATGACGTTTGCGCGTGACGTCAATGGTTGAAGCGGAAGTATTGGTACACCATTGTATCCAATACAAACAGCTCTGTTTTCATCGCAAAAATCCACAGTATTCTGGACATCTGTGTTGGTGAATCTTTTGCAATTTGTTTAATGAACAATGAAGACTGCAAAGAAGAAAGCTGTAGGTGGGATCGGTGTATTAGCGGCCGGCTACAACAACACAACCAGGAGCACTTTGAGTTGGATAGCAGACGCGCTATCCGACGCTAGCCGCCGACCGCATCGATGATTGGGTGAAGTCCTTCGTCGCGCCGTCGATCGCTGAAACGCAGGTGAGCACGGGTGTTGATGAGCAGATGAGGGCTGGCGTAGGTGGAGCGCTAATGTTTTTATCATAGCTCTGATGAGGTTCCGTAGCTAAGTTAGCTTCAATGGCGTCGTTAGCAACATCATTGCTAGGCTTCGACAGGCGGCACAGCATTAACCGTGTAGTTACAGGTCCAGTACGTGTTTGGTTCGGTATCTCCTGATAGTAGTATTGTTGATCTTCTGTCTATCCTTCCAGTCAGGGGTTTATTTCTTTTGTTTCTATCTGCATTTAAGCACAATGCTATCATGTTAGCTCCGTAGCTAAAGTGCTTCACCGATGTATTGTCGTGGAGATAAAAGTCACTGTGAATGTCCATTTCACGTTCTCGACTCTTATTTTCAAGAGAATATAGTATCCGAGGTGGTTTAAAATACAAATCCGTGATCCACAATAGAAAAAGGAGAAAGTGTGGAATCCAATGAACCCTTGTACCTAAGTTACGGTCAGAGCGAAAAAAGATATGTCCTGCACTGCACTCTAGTCCTTCACTCTCACGTTCCTCATCCACAAATCTTTCATCCTGGCTCAAATTAATGGGGTAATCGTCGCTTTCTCGGTCCGAATCGCTCTCGCTGCTGGTGTAAACAACGGGGAAATGTGGGAGCCTTTCAACCTGCGACGTCACGCTACTTCCGGTACAGGCAAGGCTTTTTTTATCAGCGACCCAAAGTTACGAACTTTATCGTCGATGTTCTCTACTAAATCCTTTCAGCAAATATATGGCAATATCGCAAAATGATCAAGTATGACACAGAATGGATCTGCTATCCCCGTTTAAATAAAAAAAAATCATTTCAGTAGGCCTTTAAGATCGCTGTAGTTATTTGTTTTGTAAACAACACACCCAACGACTACAGGAGACACTGCGTTTATTTAAAGGAATTTTCAGAGTTTTTTTTCTTGTTTTTTTTCTGCTGGCCTAGAAAGTAAATATGCTTTTGTAAATTGTACTTCTAAAAAGATGGCCTGTCCACACGGGGGTACCCTGCTGGAATGTGCAAACAGCGATAAGGTGAGTGAAGCCGCGAGAGCGCGGTACGGGACAACTGGGAGTGGACAATAATCCACAGGGCTTCCCGACAGGATTGTACTATGTAATCTGAGGTAAGGAGATAGGAGAAATACAAGAGGGTCCATCATCCATTCACCCTCTGGTGGCAAGGAAAATAGAGGGGGAAGGGGGGGCAAAGGGGGGGGGGGGGGCGTGGGCTGGAATCCCACCGTAACGGGGATACTCGCAGAGCTATCAACTGATTCAGTGCGGAGGGAGTTAATAACACAGCTGGCTGCACAGTGAAAATAGCCATCCTGTTTATACACAGTTAAACGATGACTGCTATGTCCTGCAGACCGTGTCATAAAAGTGTGCTTAATTACGTCCCCGCTTATCTTATCAATGGTGTCCACAATGCCACATGATTAGGTTCAGCCACTTGTGCAAGCCTTCCATCTGCTGTAAGGGTCGTGCAGTGGCACGAGCAGCTACCGCGGACCTGGTCCAGGTCCTGCTGTTCCAAATGTGTCCACTGGATGTCACAATAGCAATTCTGTTAGGCAAGCAAACGGTTTATACCGGGGCCAAGCAAGGGGTACACGGTAAAGGGTGACTGTGGCTCCTCCTCCCCGACCCACATGAAACTTAAAACCTGCCGTTTTATGTCTTCTTTTTCGAACACATCGTCATTGCTCCGAAATGTATCCGTCAAATACGAGAAAGGTGAACTTAACCCTTTTGAATAGTTTTTACTTCCCGTTTCTTACGGTTTATTGAGTTAGCACTGGATTAATACGTGGACATGACAAAGATACTTAGAAGAGTTTACAAGTTGTGTTTTTTTGTTCAATCCCAGAAAGACTCTGACTTAAAGTTTAATCCTGACTTTGTAGATACACTGAGGCCTGTCACGTCAGTGAGCATTCATCTGTGCGCGGCGCTGGGCGCACCTCCAAGAGCGCGCCAGTCCGGTTGCAGCAAGCAGCTGCAATCAATCGTCAGCAATCAACGCACCTGTCGCTAATGAGCGTCCTCGCCTTCTCAAGCCAGCACAACCTGCTGTCCTGGGCCAGAATGTAAACACCTGTTCACGTACAGTAAGCGACTTGTATATACAGTCGTGCTCAGAAGTTTACATAGCGTGGGAGAATTTATGATTTCTTGGCCATTCATCAGAGAATATGAATAATAACACAAAAGCCTTTCTTCCACTCATGCTTAATGGTTGTGCGAAGCTATTTATTGGCAAACAACTGTGTTTACTCTTTTTTAATCAAAATGACAAAAGCAAGTACCCAAATGACCCTGATCAAAAGTTTACATACCCCAGTGACTTTGATCTTATAACATGCACAGAAGTTGACACAAACAGGTTTGAATGGCTAATCAAGGTTCCAATCCTCACCTTGTGACCTGTTTGTTTGTAATTAATGTGTGTGTATAAAAGGTCAGTGAGTTTCTGGGCTTCTGACAGACCATTGCATCTTTCATCCAGTGCTGCACAGATGTTTCTGGATTCTGAGTCATGGGGAAGACAAAATAATTGTCAAAGGATCTGCGAGAAAAGGTAATTGAACTGCATAAAACAGGAAAGGGGTATAAAAAGTTATCCAAGGAATTGAGAATGCCAATCAGCAGTGTTCAAACGCTGATTAAGAAGTGGAAAATGAGGGATTCAGGTAGACCAGCAAAGATTTCAGCCACAACAGCCAGGAAAATTGTTCGAGATGCAAAGAAAAATCTAAAAATAACTTCAGCTGAAATACAGGACTCTCTGAAAAATTGTGGTGTGACTGTTTCAAGATGCACAATAAGGAGGCACTTGAAGAAAAATGGGCTGCACGGTCGAGTCGCCGGAAAAAAAGCCATTTCTGCGCAAATGTCACAAAGTATCCCGCTTACATTACGCTAAACAGCACAGAGACAAGCCTCAAAACTTCTGGAACAAAGTAATTTGGAGTAATGAGACTAAAATTGAACTTTTTGGCCACTCGACCATGCAGCACATTTTTCTTCAAGTGCCTTCCTTGGATATCTTTTTATACCCCTTACCTGTTTTATGCAGTTCAATTACCTTTTCTCGCAGATCCTTTGACAATTATTTTGCCTTCCCCATGACTCAGAATCCAGAAACATCTGTGCAACACTGGGTGAAAGATGCAATGGTCTGTCAGAAGCCCAGAAACTCACTGACCTTTTATACACACACATTTATTACAAACAAACAGGTCACAGGTGAGGATTGGAACCTTGAATAGCCATTTAAACCTGTTTGTGTCAACTTTTGTGCATGTTATCAGATCAAAGTCACGGGAGTATGTAAACTTTTGATCAGGGTCATTTGGGTACTTTCTTTTGTCCGTTAAAAAGAGTAAACACAGTTATTTGCCAATAAATAGCTTCACACAACCATTAAGCATGAGTGGAAGAAAGTTTTTTGTGTTATCATTCATATTCTCTGAAGAATGGCCAAGAAATCATAAATTCTCCCAGGGTATGTAAACTTATGAGCACAACTGTAGCTCTATGCTCTCTCTGTGTTTTCTTCCCCGCCGTGTTCACTTGTCTCGTGTTTTCCTTGTCGTCATCCAGCAGCATTCCCCCATTCCCGCGTCACGAGCCATGTGTCTCGTCTCTCCCTATTCCCTCTGGTTCTCTGGCTGCTTCTTGGATCTCGACCTCCCGCCTGGACACGGACCTTCAACGCCTCTCTGTTGCGCCCGACTTCCTGCCTGTTCTCTGGACGTCCGAGCACACCATACACTTTTAGATTTTACACACTTCGATGTTCCTCCTGTCTGTACAAACCGTAACAAGACCAAGTCTAAGCTCATTGTGTTTTTGAAACCGCACCAATTTCCTCAGAATTTTCAACACATTTGAATTGTTTCGTCCAGAGGATTATTTGTGATTTGTACGTTTTCAGAATGTGCTTGTTCTATTTTTGGCCAAAGTGAAACAAAGAAAACCACCTAAAGTCGTCTTTATTTTTAAGTTATCTTGCCATGATTGTACCATTACGGCCCACTTGGGCATAGACTTTCCTCCATGTGGCCCCTGAGCTAAAATGAGTTTGTTTGCTCTCTGCGGTTGTTTAGTCACGACAACTAAATAGGCCACATGATTATGGCGACAGGTCACATCAGTAACTGATCATCAACGTGGTCGTCGTGCTCTACAGGTGTTTGTTTTACTTTGATGGACTGAA